>NC_069501.1:1122634822-1122934822 GCF_027579735.1 Bombina bombina | reverse complement strand
GTGGACTCCTCCATAGTCACCCAGGCTCTTGTTGACTCCGGTGCTGCGGACTATTTCATTGACAGTGCTTTTGTATCAAAGCACTCCATTCCTGTTTTGCCTCGGTCCGTTCCGCTCGCTATTGAGGCCATTGATGGCAGGCCCCTTCAGCCCGCACTCGTTACTCACAAAACTGCTCCGTTATCCATGGCTGTTGGGGTTCTCCATTTTGAAATGGAGGATGAGGCAAAGACACCCCAGCCTAAGGCTTAAATATCCCTCCCACTTCCTCATTACCCCAGTCATTCTGCAGAAGGAACAAGGGGAGACATTAGGGTATAAATGGTGCCAGAAGAATAAAATAAATAATAGGGGACCGCCCATAGACAAGAAAAAAACGGGTGGGGGCTGTGGACTCTCCCTATCCGAAAGGAAAGGAATTTATCTGGTAAGCATAAATTATGTTTTCCTTCCTAAGATAGGGAGAGTCCACGGCTTCATTCCTTACTGTTGGGAAAATTATATCCAAGCTCAGAGGACACTGAATGAATAACGGGAAGGAACAAAAAGGAAGAGGTGGACCCTATTCTGAGGGCACCACAGCCTGCAAAACTTTTCTCCAGAAAGCTGCTTCAGCCAAAGCAAAAACATCAAACTTGTAAAATTTTTTAAAAAAGTATATAAGGAGGATCAGGTACCCTTAACCAAAAATATAGGGTAGTCAAAGTAGCCTTCTGCCTCTTACGCTTCCCTAAATAGACAACAAACAAAGAGGAATATTGTCTAAACTCCTTAGTAGCCTGAAGATAGAACTTCAAGGCGCGAACCACATCCAAATTGTGAAGAAAGCGTTCCTTCGATGAAGAAGGATTAGGACACAAGGAAGGAACCACAATCTCCTGATTGTCTAACATGATGAAAGGCAAATAATGACTGGGGTAATGAGAAAGTGGGAGGGATATTTAAGCCTTTGGCTGGGGTGTCTTTGCCTCCTCCTGGTGGCCAGGTGTTGTATTTCCCAACAGTAAGGAATGAAGCCGTGGACTCTCCCTATCTTAGGAAGGAAATAAATAATAAATATATACTGCATAGCTGTTTTGCTATATAAATAATAGAATTTTAACTATTAAATTATTATAATCACTAGAGCTGCAACAACTAATCGATATAATTGATAATAATCGATTATGAAAATAGTTGTCAACGAATCTCATAATTGATTAGTTGGTTTGCAATTAGTTGGTCTGTGCACGGCCCCAGATGCTTTACTCCAATGAGCTCCTGCACATGGTATTATATGGTTATGCCCTTAGCCTAAAGGACGTCTACAGACATTTACTTTTCACTTTTACAGGACAGTATACGTTTACAATTACTCTTAGCTTATTTGCAACCCATAAATAAAATAGGAGTCAGCATTTGGATTGTTTATATTATATCATGTGATTTGGGACTATGCTTTGCATGATAGTACCGAGCTTGTTATTTACACTGAGCCCTTAGATTGATGGGATTTGTTATTTAAATTGATGTTCACTATTATCTATTTGTACAATTATTAGCTGATCACTTGCTATTGATGATTATATATACTGTATAGATCAATGTGTAAGGCTTTGTCCTGTTATTGATATATAATACTTAGCGCTTTTTACTCCCCCCACATTTTTAATTAATTGCAATATGTACCAAATTCAACTTCTATAAGTATATATCTGTTATTTTAAGAGTACATTATTTTTTTCCCCTAATAACCTTATAGCTGGTTATTTACCATTGAATATAGATATTAAAGATATGTTTATGTTAGAATGAAGTCCAGACTTACTTTAAGAGGTCCCTTGCATTAGAGGAGCTAACAAAGATAAATATCCCACCTTGGTAAAATTGGCAAATGCCCTACTTATGCATCTCAGGCACCTCAACACCATCTAAGTGCCTCTTCTCTGCTGCAGGCAAAATAGCTTGCAAAAAGAGAGCCAGCCTCAGCCAGGAGCGTGTAGTCATGTTGACATTTTTGCCTTTCAATGCAAAGTTTCTGGAAGAATGAATAACAGAATATTATAAACAGTGATAGTTTACCTCTTTCTAGTTCAACCTCTTTTTCAAAAACTTTGTGGTTTTGTTTTTCTTTATTATAAAAAATTGTTCTGCTGCTTAAAAATTGGACAGCTTTTAGTCTAAAGTTTATTTGTAACAATCAGTTTGTGGGTTTTATTTAAAATATAAGATTTTTTTTTAATCTGATTAGCTGTTAATCAGAAAAATAATCGACCGATTGCAGTCCTGATAATCAGAGTGGCTTAAAGAGGTGTTGAGGTTCCAGCCTGTAATGCCTTTAAACAGGTATAATGTGTCAGACATAACTACTAGGAAATGTGAACAACAAAAGCATATACATACAGTCAGCTAGTGTGTTCTCCTCGAAGGCGGGGTTATCAAATCCATGATCATCAGTCCATAGTGGTAGGACAGTCGGTGTCACATTTCTCTCCAGCAGTGCAGTACCACTTCCTGTTTTGTCCGAGTCTGGTGATAATGCACCTTGATGGTCAGTCACAGGCGGCACATTATCAATCTCTATCTGCAGCTTGCTGACCCGTCGCTGGTCCAGTACCTCTCTCCGATGAGATGCACCAGGACACCTAGTGAGAAGAAACACCATTAAAAAAATGTATATCAAGCTCTGAAAAAGAAATTAAGATTTTGCCAGCAGAAAACCAAACCAACCAAGTTGTCCCTATTCCTGTCTAAACTGTAAGCTTAATTAATCTTCATATCCTGCTTAAAGTCAAACACATCCTGCTTTTGTGTACAAATTTGCACTTTGTCCGGTCCTGCCTAGAGAGACCAAAAAGCAAATAATATAACCAGCAAATTAAATAGATTGCAGCATTTTGAAAACCTAGGTTGCAGATACTATTTCTGGTTTATCTAGGGAGCATAGGACAAAGCACAATTTTTACACAAACTCAAGAAATACCAAATTTCTTTCTTTCATGACTCAGACAGAGCATGCACTTTTAAGCAACTTTTTAATTTACTCCTATTATGTTTTCTTTGTTCTCTTGGTATCTTTATTTGAAAATAAGGAATGTAAAGCTAAGAGAAGGACCATTTTTGGTTCAGTACCTGGGTAGCGCTTGCTGATTGGTGGTTACATGTACCGCCCCTGGCATTGCACAAGAGAGCAAAATAGCGCTCTTGTGCAATGCTGAATTACAGCAGCAGAATTCAGCCTGCCAGAGGCGGACAGGGGCGCATATGTATGCCACTGTCCACCATCATTTGATAAATCTACCCTATAGTTGCGAACCGTCAAGTTTTTCCCGCGACAGCCAGTTTTTAGCTTCCTGTCCCCAAGGTGCTGAACCACAAATGGGCTGGCTACTAAGCTTTACAATCCTGCTTTTTCACATAAACATACTAAGAGAATGATGATAAAACAGAATTTATGCTTACCTGATAAATTACTTTCTCTTGCGGTGTATCCAGTCCACGGATTCATCCTTACTTGTGGGATATTCTCATTCCCTACAGGAAGTGGCAAAGAGAGCACACAGCAAAGCTGTCCATATAGCTCCCCCTCTGGCTCCGCCCCCCCAGTCATTCGACCGACGGTTAGGAGAAAAAGGAGAAACCATAGCGTGCAGTGGTGACTGTAGTTTAAACAATAAATTCTAACCTGACTTAAGTGCCAGGGCGGGCCGTGGACTGGATACACCGCAAGAGAAAGTAATTTATCAGGTAAGCATAAATTCTATTTTCTCTTGCAAGGTGTATCCAGTCCACGGATTCATCCTTACTTGTGGGATACCAATACCAAATCTTTAGGACACGGATGAAGGGAGGGAACAAGACAGGTAACCTAAACGGAAGGCACTACTGCTTGCAAAACCTTTCTCCCAAAAATAGCCTCCGAAGAAGCAAAAGTATTGAATTTGTAAAATTTGGCAAAAGTATGCAGTGAAGACCAAGTCGCTGCCTTACAAATCTGTTCAACAGAAGCCTCATTCTTGAAGGCCCAGGTGGAAGCCACAGCTCTGGTGGAATGAGCTGTAATTCGTTCAGGAGGCTGCTGTCCAGCAGTCTCATAAGCCAATCGGATGATGCTTTTCAACCAGAAAGAAAGAGAGGTAGCCATCGCTTTTTGACCTCTCCTCTTACCAGAATAGACAACAAACAAAGATGATGTTTGTCTGAAATCCTTAGTTGCTTGTAAATAGAATTTCAAAGCACGAACCACATCAAGATTGTGTAAAAGCCGTTCCTTCTTAGAAGCTGGATTAGGACACAGAGAAGGAACAATGATTTCCTGGTTAATGTTCTTATTAAAAACAACTTTAGGAAGAAAACCAGGTTTGGTACGTAAAACTACCTTATCTGCATGGAACACCAGATAGGGTGAATTACGCTGCAAAGCAGACAATTCTGAAACTCTTCGAGCAGAAGATATAGCTACCAAAAACAAAACTTTCCAAGATAATAACTTAATATCTATGGAATCTAAAGGTTCAAACGGAACCCCTTGAAAAACTGAAAGAACTAAATTTAGACTCCATGGAGGAGCCACAGGTTTATAGACAGGCTTGATTCTGACTAACGCCTGTACAAACGCTTGAACATCTGGTACTGCTGCCAGACGCCTGTGTAAAAGGATCGACAGAGCTGATATCTGTTCCTTTAAGGAACTAGCTGATAAGCCTTTCTCCAATCCTTCTTGGAGAAAAGACAATATCCTTGGAATCCTAATCTTACTCCACGAGTAACCCTTGGATTCACACCAACAAAGATATTTCCGCCATATCTTATGGTAAATTTTCCTGGTGACAGGTTTTCTAGCTTGGATCAGAGTATCTATGACTGATTCAGAGAATCCACGCTTGGATAGAATCAAGCGTTCAATCTCCAAGCAGTCAGCTGCAGAGAAACTAGATTTGGATGCTTGAAAGGACCCTGTATTAGAAGATCCTGCCTCATTGGCAGTGTCCATGGTGGAACAGATGACATGTCCACTAGGTCTGCATACCAAGTCTTGCATGGCCACGCAGGCGCTATCAGAATTACCGAGGCCTTCTCCTGTTTGATTCTGGCTACCAGCCGAGGGAGAAGGGGAAACGGTGGAAAGACATAGGCCAGATTGAAGGACCAAGGCGCTACTAGAGCATCTATCAATGCCGCCTTGGGGTCCCTGGACCTGGATCCGTAAAGGGGAAGTTTGGTGTTCTGACGGGACGCCATCAGATCCAACTCTGGAATGCCCCAAAACTGAGTCAGCTGAGCAAATACCTCCTGATGGAGTTCCCACTCCCCCGGGTGAAAAGTCTGATGACTTAGGAAATCCTCCTAGTGATCCTCCGCCCACCTGATTATATTGGTTACTTCCTTCATCGCTAAGGAACTCCTTGTTCCTCCCTGATGATTGATGTATGCTACAGTCGTGATGTTGTCCGACTGAAATCTGATGAACTTGGCCGTCGCTAGCTGAGACCACGCCTGGAGCGCATTGAAAATCGCTCTCAGTTCCAAAATGTTTATCGGGGGAAGAGACTCTTCCCGAGACCATAGGCCCTGAGCTTTCAGGGAGCCCCAGACCGCGCCCCAGCCTAACAGACTGGCGTCGGTCGTTACAATGATCCACTCCGGTCTGCGGAAGCACATTCCCTGAGACAGGTGATCCTGAGACAACCACCAGAGAAGAGAATCTCTGGTTTCCTGGTCTAGTTGGATTTGAGGAGACAAATCTGCATAATCCCCATTCCACTGTTTGAGCATGCACAATTGTAGTGGTCTGAGATGGATTCGAGAAAAAGGGACTATGTCCATTGCTGCCACCATTAATCCGATTACCTCCATGCACTGAGCTACAGATGGCCGAGGAATGCAATGAAGAGCTTGGCAAGTGCTTAGAAGCTTTAACCTTCTTACCTCCGTCAGAAATATTTTCATTTCTACCGAGTCTATTAATGTTCCCAGGAAGGGAACCCTTGTGAGCGGGGACAGAGAACTTTTTTCAATGTTCACCTTCCACCCGTGAGACCTTAGGAAGGCCAGAACAATCTCCGTATGAGCCTTGGCTCTGAGAAAGGACGACGCCTGTATCAATATGTCGTCCAGATAGGGTGCTACTGCAATGCCCCACGGTCTTAGTACCGCTAAAAGGGACCCTAGCATCTTTGTGAAAATTCTTGGAGCGGTGGCCCACCCGAAGGGAAGGGCCACGAGCTGGTAATGCTTGTCCAGAAAAGCGAACCTTAGGAACTGATGGTGATCTTTGTGGATAGGAATATGAAGGTACGCATCCTTTAGATCCACGGTAGTCATATATTGACCTTCCTGGATCATCGGTAAGATTGTCCGAATGGTCTCCATCTTGAAGGATGGAACTCTGAGGAATTTGTTTAGAATTTTTAGATCCAGGATTAGTCTGAAAGTTCCCTCCTTTTTGGGAACCACAAACAGGTTTGAGTAAAAACCCAGTCCTCGTTCTGTAATTGGGACTGGATATATCACTTCCATCTTGAGTAGATCTTCTACACACGCCTCTTTCTTTGTCGTGTCTGTAGACAGACAAGAAATGTGGAACCTTCCCCTTGGAGGAGAGTCCTTGAATTCTAGAAGATATCCCTGAGCAACTATCTCTAATGCCCAGGGATCGTGAACATCTCTTGCCCAAGCCTGAGCAAAGAGAGAGAGTCTGCCCCCTACCAGATCCGGTCCCGGATCGGGGGCTACCCCTTCATGCTGTCTTAGTAGCAGCTGCAGGCTTCCTGGCCTGTTTACCCTTGTTCCAGCCCTGCAAAGGTTTCCAGGTTGCCTTGGGCTGTGAAGAGTTACCCTCTTGCTTTGCGGTCGCAGAGGTTGAAGCAGGACCGCTCCTGAAGTTGCGAAAGGAACGAAAATTAGCCTTGTTTTTAGCCTTAAAAGGCCTATCTTGTGGGAGGGCATGGCCCTTTCCCCCAGTGATATCCTTTAGATACACGGTAGTCATATATTGACCTTCCTGGATCATCGGTAAGATTGTCCGAATGGTCTCCATCTTGAAGGATGGAACTCTGAGGAATTTGTTTAGAATTTTTAGATCCAGGATTGGTCTGAAAGTTCCCTCCTTTTTGGGAACCACAAACAGGTTTGAGTAAAAACCCAGTTCTCGTTCTGTAATTGGGACTGGATATATCACTCCCATCTTGAGTAGATCTTCTACACAGCGTAAGAACGCCTCTTTCTTTGTCGTGTCTGTAGACAGACAAGAAATGTGGAACCTTCCCCTTGGAGGAGAGTCCTTGAATTCTAGAAGATATCCCTGAGCAACTATCTCTAATGCCCAGGGATCGTGAACATCTCTTGCCCAAGCCTGAGCAAAGAGAGAGAGTCTGCCCCCTACCAGATCCGGTCCCGGATCGGGGGCTACCCCTTCATGCTGTCTTAGTAGCAGCTGCAGGCTTCTTGGCCTGTTTACCCTTGTTCCAGCCCTGCAAAGGTTTCCAGGTTGCCTTGGGCTGTGAAGAGTTACCCTCTTGCTTTGCGGTCGCAGAGGTTGAAGCAGGACCGGTCCTGAAGTTGCGAAAGGAACGAAAAACAGAATTTATGTTTACCTGATAAATTACTTTCTCCAACGGTGTGTCCGGTCCACGGCGTCATCCTTACTTGTGGGATATTCTCTTCCCCAACAGGAAATGGCAAAGAGCCCAGCAAAGCTGGTCACATGATCCCTCCTAGGCTCCGCCTACCCCAGTCATTCGACCGACGTTAAGGAGGAATATTTGCATAGGAGAAACCATATGGTACCGTGGTGACTGTAGTTAAAGAAAATAAATTATCAGACCTGATTAAAAAAACCAGGGCGGGCCGTGGGCCCGACACACCGGTGGAGAAAGTAATTTATCAGGTAAACATAAATTCTGTTTTCTCCAACATAGGTGTGTCCGGTCCACGGCGTCATCCTTACTTGTGGGAACCAATACCAAAGCTTTAGGACACGGATGAAGGGAGGGAGCAAATCAGGTCACCTAAATGGAAGGCACCACGGCTTGCAAAACCTTTCTCCCAAAAATAGCCTCAGAAGAAGCAAAAGTATCAAACTTGTAAAATTTGGTAAAAGTGTGCAGTGAAGACCAAGTCGCTGCCCTACATATCTGATCAACAGAAGCCTCGTTCTTGAAGGCCCAAGTGGAAGCCACAGCCCTAGTGGAATGAGCCGTGATTCTTTCGTGATTCTTTCCGGCAGTCTCGTAAGCCAATCTGATGATGCTTTTAATCCAAAAGGAGAGAGAGGTAGAAGTTGCTTTTTGACCTCTCCTTTTACCGGAATAAACAACAAACAAGGAAGATGTTTGTCTAAAATCCTTTGTAGCATCTAAATAGAATTTTAGAGCGCGAACAACATCCAAATTGTGCAACAAACGTTCCTTCTTTGAAACTGGTTTCGGACACAGAGAAGGTACGATAATCTCCTGGTTAATGTTTTTGTTAGAAACAACTTTTGGAAGAAAACCAGGTTTAGTACGCAAAACCACCTTATCTGCATGGAACACCAGATAAGGAGGAGAACACTGCAGAGCAGATAATTCTGAAACTCTTCTAGCAGAAGAAATTGCAACCAAAAACAAAACTTTCCAAGATAATAACTTAATATCAACGGAATGTAAGGGTTCAAACGGAACCCCCTGAAGAACTGAAAGAACTAAATTGAGACTCCAAGGAGGAGTCAAAGGTTTGTAAACAGGCTTGATTCTAACCAGAGCCTGAACAAAGGCTTGAACATCTGGCACAGCTGCCAGCTTTTTGTGAAGTAACACAGACAAGGCAGAAATCTGTCCCTTCAGGGAACTTGCAGATAATCCTTTTTCCAATCCTTCTTGAAGGAAGGATAGAATCTTAGGAATCTTAACCTTGTCCCAAGGGAATCCTTTAGATTCACACCAACAGATATATTTTTTCCAAATTTTGTGGTAAATCTTTCTAGTTACAGGCTTTCTGGCCTGAATAAGAGTATCGATAACAGAATCTGAGAACCCTCGCTTTGATAAAATCAAGCGTTCAATCTCCAAGCAGTCAGCTGGAGTGAAACCAGATTCGGATGTTCGAACGGACCCTGAACAAGAAGGTCTCGTCTCAAAGGTAGCTTCCAAGGTGGAGCCGATGACATATTCACCAGATCTGCATACCAAGTCCTGCGTGGCCACGCAGGAGCTATCAAGATCACCGACGCCCTCTCCTGGTTGATCCTGGCTACCAGCCTGGGGATGAGAGGAAACGGCGGGAACACATAAGCTAGTTTGAAGGTCCAAGGTGCTACTAGTGCATCCACTAGAGCCGCCTTGGGATCCCTGGATCTGGACCCGTAGCAAGGAACTTTGAAGTTCTGACGAGAGGCCATCAGATCCATGTCTGGAATGCCCCACAGCTGAGTGACTTGGGCAAAGATTTCCGGATGGAGTTCCCACTCCCCCGGATGCAAAGTCTGACGACTCAGAAAATCCGCTTCCCAATTTTCCACTCCTGGGATGTGGATAGCAGACAGGTGGCAGGAGTGAGACTCCGCCCATAGAATGATTTTGGTCACTTCTTCCATCGCCAGGGAACTCCTTGTTCCCCCCTGATGGTTGATGTACGCAACAGTTGTCATGTTGTCTGATTGAAACCGTATGAACTTGGCCCTCGCTAGCTGAGGCCAAGCCTTGAGAGCATTGAATATCGCTCTCAGTTCCAGAATATTTATCGGTAGAAGAGATTCTTCCCGAGACCAAAGACCCTGAGCTTTCAGGGATCCCCAGACCGCGCCCCAGCCCATCAGACTGGCGTCGGTCGTGACAATGACCCACTCTGGTCTGCGGAATGTCATCCCTTGTGACAGGTTGTCTAGGGACAGCCACCAACGGAGTGAGTCTCTGGTCCTCTGATTTACTTGTATCTTCGGAGACAAGTCTGTATAGTCCCCATTCCACTGACTGAGCATGCACAGTTGTAATGGTCTTAGATGAATGCGCGCAAAAGGAACTATGTCCATTGCCGCTACCATCAAACCGATCACTTCCATGCACTGCGCTATGGAAGGAAGAGGAACGGAATGAAGTATCCGACAAGAGTCTAGAAGTTTTGTTTTTCTGGCCTCTGTCAGAAAAATCCTCATTTCTAAGGAGTCTATTATTGTTCCCAAGAAGGGAACCCTTGTTGACGGAGATAGAGAACTCTTTTCCACGTTCACTTTCCATCCGTGAGATCTGAGAAAGGCCAGGACAATGTCCGTGTGAGCCTTTGCTAGAGGAAGGGACGACGCTTGAATCAGAATGTCGTCCAAGTAAGGTACTACAGCAATGCCCCTTGGTCTTAGCACAGCTAGAAGGGACCCTAGTACCTTTGTGAAAATCCTTGGAGCAGTGGCTAATCCGAAAGGAAGCGCCACAAACTGGTAATGCTTGTCCAGGAATGCGAACCTTAGGAACCGATGATGTTCCTTGTGGATAGGAATATGTAGATACGCATCCTTTAAATCCACTGTGGTCATGAATTGACCTTCCTGGATGGAAGGAAGAATAGTTCGAATGGTTTCCATCTTGAACGATGGAACCTTGAGAAACTTGTTTAAGATCTTGAGATCTAAGATTTGTCTGAACGTTCCCTCTTTTTTGGGAACTATGAACAGATTGGAGTAGAACCCCATCCCTTGTTCTCTTAATGGAACAGGATGAATCACTCCCATTTTTAACAGGTCTTCTACACAATGTAAGAATGCCTGTCTTTTTATGTGGTCTGAAGACAACTGAGACCTGTGGAACCTCCCCCTTGGGGGAAGCCCCATGAATTCCAGAAGATAACCTTGGGAGACTATTTCTAGCGCCCAAGGATCCAGAACATCTCTTGCCCAAGCCTGAGCGAAGAGAGATAGTCTGCCCCCCACCAGATCCGGTCCCGGATCGGGGGCCAACATTTCATGCTGTCTTGGTAGCAGTGGCAGGTTTCTTGGCCTGCTTTCCCTTGTTCCAGCCTTGCATTGGTCTCCAAGCTGGCTTGGCTTGAGAAGTATTACCCTCTTGCTTAGAGGACGTAGCACTTTGGGCTGGTCCGTTTCTACGAAAGGGACGAAAATTAGGTTTATTTTTAGCCTTGAAAGGCCGATCCTGAGGAAGGGCGTGGCCCTTACCCCCAGTGATATCAGAGATAATCTCTTTCAAGTCAGGGCCAAACAGCGTTTTCCCCTTGAAAGGAATGTTAAGTAGCTTGTTCTTGGAAGACGCATCAGCTGACCAAGATTTCAACCAAAGCGCTCTGCGCGCCACAATAGCAAACCCTGAATTCTTAGCCGCTAACCTAGCCAATTGCAAAGTGGCGTCTAGGGTGAAAGAATTAGCCAATTTGAGAGCATTGATTCTGTCCATAATCTCCTCATAAGGAGGAGAATCACTATCGACCGCCTTTATCAGCTCATCGAACCAGAAACATGCGGCTGTAGCTACAGGGACAATGCATGAAATTGGTTGTAGAAGGTAACCCTGCTGAACAAACATCTTTTTAAGCAAACCTTCTAATTTTTTATCCATAGGATCTTTGAAAGCACAACTATCCTCTATGGGTATAGTGGTGCGTTTGTTTAAAGTGGAAACCGCTCCCTCGACCTTGGGGACTGTCTGCCATAAGTCCTTTCTGGGGTCGACCATAGGAAACAATTTTTTAAATATGGGGGGAGGGACGAAAGGAATACCGGGCCTTTCCCATTCTTTATTAACAATGTCCGCCACCCGCTTGGGTATAGGAAAAGCTTCTGGGAGCCCCGGGACCTCTAGGAACTTGTCCATTTTACATAGTTTCTCTGGGATGACCAACTTGTCACAATCATCCAGAGTGGATAATACCTCCTTGAGCAGAATGCGGAGATGTTCCAACTTAAATTTAAACGTAATCACATCAGGTTCAGCTTGTTGAGAAATGTTCCCTGAATCAGTAATTTCTCCCTCAGACAAAACCTCCCTGGCCCCATCAGACTGGGTTAGGGGCCCTTCAGAACCATTATTATCAGCGTCGTCATGCTCTTCAGTATCTAAAACAGAGCAGTCACGCTTACGCTGGTAAGTGTTCATTTTGGCTAAAATGTTTTTGACAGAATTATCCATTACAGCCGTTAATTGTTGCATAGTAAGGAGTATTGGCGCGCTAGATGTACTAGGGGCCTCCTGAGTGGGCAAGACTAGTGTAGACGAAGGAGGGAATGATGCAGTACCATGCTTACTCCCCTCACTTGAGGAATCATCTTGGGCATCATTGTCATTGTCACATAAATCACATTTATTTAAATGAATAGGAATTCTGGCTTCCCCACATTCAGAACACAGTCTATCTGGTAGTTCAGACATGTTAAACAGGCATAAACTTGATAACAAGTACAAAAAACGTTTTGAAATAAAACCGTTACTGTCACTTTAAAGTTTAAACTGAACACACTTTATTACTGCAATTGCGAAAAAACATGAAGGAATTGTTCAAAATTCACCAAATTTTCACCACAGTGTCTTAAAGCCTTAAAAGTATTGCACCCCAAACTTGGAAGCTTTAACCCTTAAAATAACGGAACCGGAGCCGTTTTTAACTTTAACCCCTATACAGTCCCTGGTATCTGCTTTGCTGAGACCCAACCAAGCCCAAAGGGGAATACGATACCAAATGACGCCTTCAGAAAGTCTTTTCTAAGTATCAGAGCTCCTCTCACATGCGACTGCATGTCATGCCTCTCAAAAACAAGTGCGCAACACCGGCGCGAAAATGAGGCTCTGCCTATGATTAGGGAAAGCCCCTAAAGAATAAGGTGTCTAAAACAGTGCCTGCCGATATTATTATATCAAAATACCCAGATAAAATGATTCCTCAAGGCTAAATATGTGTTAATAATGAATCGATTTAGCCCAGAAAAAGTCTACAGTCTTAATAAGCCCTTGTGAAGCCCTTATTTACGATCTTAATAAACATGGCTTACCGGATCCCATAGGGAAAATGACAGCTTCCAGCATTACATCGTCTTGTTAGAATGTGTCATACCTCAAGCAGCAAGAGACTGCTCACTGTTCCCCCAACTGAAGTTAATTGCTCTCAACAGTCCTGTGTGGAACAGCCATGGATTTTAGTGACGGTTGCTAAAATCATTTTCCTCATACAAACAGAAATCTTCATCTCTTTTCTGTTTCTGAGTAAATAGTACATACCAGCACTATTTTAAAATAACAAACTCTTGATTGAATAATAAAAACTACAGTTAAACACTAAAAAACTCTAAGCCATCTCCGTGGAGATGTTGCCTGTACAACGGCAAAGAGAATGACTGGGGTAGGCGGAGCCTAGGAGGGATCATGTGACCAGCTTTGCTGGGCTCTTTGCCATTTCCTGTTGGGGAAGAGAATATCCCACAAGTAAGGATGACGCCGTGGACCGGACACACCTATGTTGGAGAAATTAGCCTTGTTTTTAGCCTTAAAAGGCCTATCTTGTGGGAGGGCATGGCCCTTTCCCCCAGTGATATCCGAAATAATCTTTTCAACTCGGGCCTGAAAAGGGTCTTTCTCTTGAAAGGAATATTCAGTAACTTTGTCTTAGACAACACATCGGCCGACCATGATTTAAGCCAAAGCGCTCTGCGTGCCATGATGGCAAAACCAGAATTTTTCGCCGCTAACTTAGCTAATTGAAAAGCGGCATCAGTGATAAAAGAATTAGCCAGCTTTAACGCCTTAATTCTATCAATAATTTCGTCATATGAGGTCTCCGTCTGGAGCGACTCCTCCAGCGCCTCAAACCAGAAAGCCGCTGCAGTAGTTACAGGAATAATGCAGGCAATAGGCTGGAGAAGGAAACCTTGTTGAACAAATATTTTCTTTAGTAAACCTTCTAATTTTTTATCCATAGGATCTTTGAACGCACAACTGTCTTCAATTGGTATGGTTGTGCGCTTAGCTAGTGTTGAAACTGCCCCCTCTACCTTAGGGACCGTCTGCCATGCGTCCCGTCTAGGATCAGTAATGGGTAACATTTTCTTAAAGATGGGGGGGGAACAAAGGGTACACCTGGTCTCTCCCACTCCCTATCCACAATATCCGCCACCCTCTTCGGGATCGGAAACGCATCAGTGTATACAGGGACTTCTAGATATTTGTCTATTTTACACAATTTCTCTGGGACCACCATGGGGTCGCAATCATCCAGCGTAGCTAATACCTCCTTAAGCAGTACGCGGAGGTGTTCCAGCTTAAATTTAAATGCTAAGGAATCTGATTCTGCCCTCTGAGAAACCTTTCCAGTGTCAGAAATTTCTCCTTCGGACAGCCCGTCCCTCACCGACACTTCAGAGTGTTGTGAGGGTACAACAGATAAATCCTCCAAAGCTTCTGATTGCTCATACTCTGTTCTTAAGACTGAGCTATCACGCTTTTTAGGAAAAACTGGCAGTTTGGATAAAAATGCTGCAAGGGAATTATCCATGACTGCTGCTAATTGTTGTAATGTAATAGGGGCCAATGAGCTAGAGGTACTAGGCATCGCTTGCGCGGGTGGTGGTGTCGACACATGGGGAGAGGAAGGTGGGCTATCCTCATTACCTTCTGTTAAAGAATCATCTTGGGATACATTTATAAGTGAAACATCATGATCTTTAAAATGTTTAGACACATTAGCACACTCAAAACACAAATGTAAAGGGGGTTCCACCATGGCTACTAAACACATAGAGCAACGTCTATCTGTAGGCTCAGACATGTTAAACAGACTTAGACAGCACTCAAATACTGAAAAATACAATTTGAGAAAAAATGGTGCTGTGCCTTTAAATAATAAAAAGCGCTCACTTTTTTACTAAATCACAAAAAAAGATCCAATCTTTCTTTTTACCACACTATCTTAATGCTTTGGTATGATTGCACAGTAAGTTTCAAGTCAATTAACCCCTTAATGGCCGAACCGGAGCAACCTAAAGATGACAACCGGTTAGCAAACTACAGCACCGTGCCACAGCAATCTGCTGTGGCCCTACCTTGCCCCTGGGGATTAATTTGAGAGAAATAAGCCTCTATGAAGTCCTCAAGTATTCTTTGGACCCTCCACATGAAGCTGCATGAACCTGTCAGCAATATGAACTGCGCAACTGAGGCGCGAAATTTAGGCCCCCTCTCTCTCCACTCCGGAGTTGTGGGGCCTTCAAAACCCTCAATAGGTGTCTAAAATTCTGCCATGCGGAATAAAAACCCCATAAACCACTCCAAAAGTAATAAAAACTTGTACAATCGTCATATATTCACTATAAAATAATCGATTGCCCCTTAACAGTGTCCACCAGTTTGTTAGCCCTGTTAATTAAGCCTTCCTTCTATACTGAGTCTCAGAATATGGCTTACCTTCCCCACATGGGAATTCATGTCAGTCTTCTAG
Source organism: Bombina bombina (assembly GCF_027579735.1). NCBI lineage: Eukaryota > Metazoa > Chordata > Amphibia > Anura > Bombinatoridae > Bombina > Bombina bombina. The sequence continues at coordinate 1,122,919,438 of NC_069501.1, read as the reverse complement.
CATTACTAAGTCTTGACTAGAAAAAGATGACTGAATATACCTTGTAGCAGTTAAGCCTGCAAAACTGTTCCCCCCAACTGAAGTTTTCTGGTACTCCTCAGTCCTGCGTGGGAACAGCAGTGGATTTTAGTTACAACATGCTAAAATCATTTTCCTCTCAGCAGAATTCTTCTTCACTTTCTGCCAGAGAGTAAATAGTACAAACCAGCACTATTTAAAAATAACAAACTTTTGATTGAAGATATAAAAACTACAAATCTAACACCACATTCACTTTACCCTCCCGTGGAGATGCTACTTGTTAGAGCGGCAAAGAGAATGACTGGGGGGGGGCGGAGCCAGAGGGGGAGCTATATGGACAGCTTTGCTGTGTGCTCTCTTTGCCACTTCCTGTAGGGAATGAGAATATCCCACAAGTAAGGATGAATCCGTGGACTGGATACACCTTGCAAGAGAAATTGATATAGGAGTAAATTAGAAAGTTGAGTAAAATTGCACGCTCTATCTAAATCATGAAAAAATCATGGGTTTCATATCCCTTTTAATATTAAATTTATAATCTCTATTAAAAGAAGGGTAAACACCCAGTAATTACAATATTTTTTCTGCAATCCATTGACATACTGGGTGTTTTGAATGCAAAAATACCTTGTTTATTTTAATTATTTTTAATTGCCAATCTTCATCCATCACTTGCCTTATCAGGATATATTACTATAACAAAGCTAGCCATGATCGTTATGCTAGTATTAGTTTCTTTGTTTTGTAGTTTCATATCAGATAATCTCTGCTAAGGCCAATTAGGGACAAATATGTGGCAGGTTTAGGCTTATGCACTTCCAATTCGCAGAACTATAGCACAATTACAGGAAAGGGGTCAAAATAAATAATGCAATATTCTACAAAGTTGTATTGCATAATTAAACATATTATATTACAATCTTAAATTGTTTACTATCCCTTTAAGAAATAGCTGAAAGCAGTAATTTTGTGTCTTGTTTTTTTTTTTTTTTTTACAAATGTATGAGAACTCAAAGACAATAAGGTCTTTACAATGTGAAGATTTTTAAACAACTTTGTCAAGCAATAAACAATATTTTAAACATCAAGATCACCAAAAAGTAAGGATAAAAAAAAAACAAAACTCAATAATACAGTCTTAACGTACTGAAGTTGTCATGACAGTATCCCTCTAGCATCCTGGTTGTCAGGGGCAACCACATCCTATTTTTAAAGCCAAGAGTCTAATGCAAATTATGAAAAATAAAATGGCGTCTTTTAAAAAGATGGAATTTATGCATTTTCTGTTTCACTTCTGATATGAACCATTATCATGCTGATGAAGAAAACAGAATGTACTTTGTGTACAGAATGGAGGTTGCAGTCTGTGGCATTTATCTTTTGCGGCACAGAGCTATATTTTCTCTTGGTAATCTGAAATAGTTTTAAAACAAATAAAGTCTAGAACATTACATGGCCCAGTGCTTTATCTGCATTAAAAGCTGCACAGAATTGCTAAATTGGTGTAGCTTAAAGTTAATTTGCTGTACATCCAAAAGGCAATATTACTAAGCAGAAAGTCCAGTGTAAGCAATAAAAGAATTAAACGTTCAAGATTCTCCATGCAAAATTATTAATGATATCCTTTGTGTACTTTTAAAGAACGAGCGATGGTAGTGCAAATACTTGCCATGTATTAAAGAATTTGAGATGGTAATATAAAATTATACAGTACATTTTATATATATATATATATATATATATATATATATATATATATATATATATATATATATATATATATATATATATATATATATATAACCTCAGTAATATAATATAATTATTTATTTTGTCCCCCTTTTCTGTAGTTCCATTCTAAAATTGAAGTGCAGAACACTGTTATATTCCACACAGCCATTGGCTGCACACTCTGGTGACCTTTTCATAACTGTCCCCAATAGGCAGAGATGGTAACCTAAGTTACAACATGGCAGCTCCCATTGTTTTATAGACACTAAAATTTTACACTTATTTTGTCTATATTTAAACACCTAATAAAACTTTAAAAAATACATCTACATGTGATTCTCAGACTAATCTTTTCTTTGAATGCATCATTCTATCTATCATTTATTTAGCGTTTAATGTCCCTTTAAATAACCTTTGCTTTTGTGTTTGCCCCACACTCAATAGATAAGACAAAAAGCAAATTCTGTAACCTTCAAATAAAGTAGTTGGCCTAGGTAATCATTTGAAGCAGCGTGGGATAAAGCATCATTTTTATAGAAATGGAAGAGTTGTTTAAAAAGTCATGAAACCCAAAGTATTTATTTTGCAATTCAGATAGAACATATAACTTCAAACAACTTTTCAATTTACTTCTATTCTAAAATTTGCTTCAATCTCGCGATATCCTTTGTTAAAGAAGCAACTATGCACTACTGGGAGCTAGCCGAGCTGAGCACATTGGGTGAGTCAGTAAGAAGAGATCTACACATGCAGTCACCAATCAGCAGTTAGCTCCCATTAGTGCATCGCTGCTTGTGAGCCTACCTAGGTATGCTTTTAAACAAACAAAACCAGAGTACTAAGCAAATGAGATAATATATGTAAATTGGAAAGTTGTTTAACATTGCATATTCTATCTGAAAGGGTGGTTGATTCATGGAGTAAACTTCTATTAGAGGTGACAAGGACAAACACTTCTATGCTACAAACTAGATAAGTTTACACTTTTAGGAAGTTTTGGGCATATGGTTCTGTTTCCTTGTAAAGAGGCTGGTAGTATAAAGAGATTTTGAATTATGTTTTGCTGCAGGTTCGCATACATCCTCATTACATTTTGCAAGCACCTGCCAATGTTGTCAACTAACACGGTTGACCTCATTCCCATTTAGGGCTAGATTACAAGTGGAGCGCTAATTTATTGTGCACCTGTCATTACAAGTGGCTGGTTATTGCTAGGTTGCGGTAGCAATTAGCGCTCAAAAAACTAACCAGAAGTCAGACCTCTGGTTAATTTTTAAAATGTCCCTCAAAATAAAATGTAAGGTCCCTTTTTTAAAATAAAAAAATGTTTTTTGTTGTATTTTTTTAAACTGCACTAAGCAGTTTTTAGGGGTTTAAGTGTGAGGGTGTGGGGTGTTAGAAAAAAAAAAGGCACTAAAAAAGTGTCTTTACATAGCAGTCTATGGGACACTGTGTGTTCTCTATAAATATATGTGTATATGAATATATACTTATATATATTTATGTGTTTATATATGTATATACACATATAAACACATAAATATATATGTATTTATTCATATACATATAAATCTGCTGCCCAACGCTGCGTGACTTGAGAACGAGGCTCCCGATGGAGCTTATGGAAGTGTGCATTCGCATTGCGGGTCGCTTCAAATACCAGTGCAAAATTGTGTGTGCTGGTATTATGAGTGGAGCGCAAATAGCGCAATTCTGTGCTCCACTTGTAATCTGGCCCTTAATGTTTTGTGATTATGTAGGTTTTAGAAGAAAGGCTAAAAGTTTAACCCAATGGCATAACAGGCTTGTTTTGTGCATGCAGCCTTCACTTGTGACAAAGTCAATCACAACAGACAAATGCATAAAAAAAAAAAAAACTATATAATTTACATCTATGTCAGACTATTATGGTTATATAGTATTGTTCTCAGTTGTATTCTATATCTTATACATATAAATATATTTCAAGATTTCATATATTGTATATTAATATTTATAGATACATTTTATATCAAATAGAATACACCTAGATTACAAGTTGTGCGTTTGTGTTTTAACACTGAAAAATGGCCATTTCAGTGTTAAGACAGCACCGCAGCCATTACATACAAGTCTTGTCGGTATAGCTGTACCGCAAGCCTTTTAGCCGGTAACGCAACGTCAGTCACGCACACGTAAAAATTATGTTTTTTCATGGGACTTCCATAGTGCAGCCATTCTGAGTTTTGTAGTGAGGCTCAAAAGCTTGCGTTGCAGCCTATACCGACAAGATCCGTTTCGCCATCTGAGAGCAGTAGTTATGAGTTTTACGCAAAGAAACTGTTACATAAAACTCATAACTAAAGTGTTACAAAGTACACTAACACCCATAAACTACCTACTAACCCCTAAACCGAGGCCCTCCCCCATCGCAAATACTATATTAAATGTATTAACCCCTATTCCGCTGCTCCCCGACATCGTTACCACTATAATAAAGTTATTAACCCCTAAACCGCCGCCCTCCCGCATCACAAACACTAATGAAATATTATTAACCCCTAATCTGCCGCCCGCCCACATCGCCCCCACTGTACTAAAGTTATTAAGCCCTACACTGCCGCCAGTATAATAAACCTATTAAACCCTAAACCTCAAGTCCCCCCACAACGAAATATACTAAATTAAACTATTAACCCCTAAACCGAAAGCCCCCACATCGTAATAAACTAATTTAAGCTAGTAACCCCGAAACCTAATGCCCCTCTAACTTTATAATAAAATTACAATTTCCCTATCTTAAATTAAATTCAAACTTACCTGTCAAATTAAAAAAAAATAAGTTTAAACTAACAATTAAACTAATATAACTATTAAACTAAAATTAAACTAACTACCAATTAAATAAACTATATTACACATAAAAAAAATCCTAACACTACTCTAAAAATTACAAAGTATCTAATTACAAAAAATATAAAAGAGTAAATTACATAAAATAACAAACACTAAATTACGAAAAATAACAAACGAAATTATCAAAAATAAAAAAGAATTACACCTAATCTAATAGCCCTATAAAAATAAAAAAGCTCACCCAAAATAAAAAAAAAAACCTAGCCTACAATAACCTACCAATAGCCCTTAAAAGAGCCTTTTGTAGGGCATTGCCCTAAGTTAAACAGCTTTTACCTGTAAAAAAATACAAAGACCCCACCAACAGTAAAACCCACCACCCAACCAACTCCCCAAAATAAAAAAACCTAACTTTAACAAAAACCTAAGCTACCCATTGCCCTGAAAAGGGCATTTGTATGGGCATTGCCCTTAAAAGGGCATTTAGCTCTTTTGCATTGCCCTTAAAAGTGCATTTAGCTCTTTTATGAAAAGCCCAAACCCTAAACTAAAAAAAACACCAAAAAAAACTTAAAAAATCCTAACACTAACCCCCGAAGATCCACTTACAGTTACTGAAGTCCCGCTTGAAGGATCTTCATCCCGGCGGCTCCATCTTCATCCCGGCGGCAGGCGGCTCCATTTTCATCCAAGCGGCATCTTCTATCTTCATCCCGGTGGCGTCTTCTATCTTCATCCCGGCAGGGCAGAGCGGGTCCATCCTGAAGACATCCGGCGTGGAGCATCTTCTTCATATGGTCGCCGCCGTATACTGAATCTTCAATGCAAGGGACGCGATTCAAAATGGCGTCCCTTGCAATCCTATTGGCTGATTTGATTTTGCAAATTCAAATCAGCCAATAGGATGAGAGCTACTGAAATTCTATTGGCTGATTTAAACAGCGAATAGAATTTCAGAAGCATCTCATCCTATTGGCTGTTTTGAACAGCCAATAGGATTTCAGTAGCTCTCATCCGGGGGAAGCATGCACGAGCATGTTTAAACAGTGCCTGTATTGTGTGCGGCATGGAGCTCAACGCAGCAATATATCGCACGCACAAGCCAGCTGTTTGAAAACTTGTAATGGCTGTGCTATAGAAGGTTAAATAACGCAACTTTTGTTGCGTTCGTTAATTTCCCTATAGCGCACATAACTCGTAATCTAGGTTATAGGAAACTATATATTTTATATGATTTATACAATTTTATTGGCTATGTACTGTCTGCTTTTCACTTACTTTAACATTAGCCAAAAATCTGTGCACATTAACATCAGCATTTGATCAGCTGAAAGTATTTAACTACCTTATGAATTGAATGAAAATTAATCCAATTAGCCTAGATTCAATACAATTCTATTGTTAAACTAACACCTTATAGATAATATTATGCAGGATAAAACATGCTGCAACATCATGAAAACCATCACATAATTATGGACCAGCCCCCTATCACAGATGTGAGTTGTGAGATCAGTTCTATAATAATCAATAGAGCAACATCTGGTTTTTAACCCTTTGAGTGCTACTCACTTTCCCACCTGGGTGCTAATATTTTCTAAGGTTTTTTTTAATTTTTGAAACAAAAAGTTTTAACTTTTTTACAGACCCATAAAACATACACTGTTGGAAAGGTTAGACGAGTACCTTTCCAACAGCGGGTCTTGGGTGTCTGTAGCTGCTTAGATGCCTGAGATACAGGCTTCTAAGCAGCATGCCCCCTCCTCCTATACTTAACATTGTTAAGTATAAATAAAGTTGTGCGGTGACGTCATCACTTAATTGTGTGTGACGTCACCGTACATCACGTGAAGCCCCGGGGTAGGAGCGGTTAGGAGCCCCCAGATCTCCCTCAAGGTGGGAGAGTGCTCATGACGGCTCTGAGCCGTCATTAGCACCAGAGTTAAAAACTCTGTGACGGCTCAGACCCGTCATTAGCACTCAAAGGGTTAAATGTTAACTTTTTGACACATAGAACTGTTAAAGGGACAGTGCAGCTGTAGCTTCCCTTTAATTTGTTCCAGTGATCCATTTTACCTGCTGGAGTGTAGTAAATTGTTTATAAATAGATCATTTACATTTATTTCATCATTTGAAATAGATTATTTTGGCTGTGGTATCTATACTGAAAGTTTCTATACTTAACTATTTGCTATAGAGAAGCAGTGTAAGAAATTACACTCCCAGTGGGCTTTAGGAGAGATTAGTAATACAATGTACATTTTCAATTGTTTCTTTCTAAGTATTGGGCTTTGGTATACAGACAGAGATAATATAAACAAGGTTGTGTGTGTACAGGAGACCTAATTTCCCAGCAAGCTCAACCCTTTTTAATGGGTTATGGTTTCAAAGAACAAAAATAAATCTAAATAAGCAATTTCTCATACATTTTATACTCTGCAGCTGGAATATCAAGTCATTGGAAACACATTAAAGGATACAACTATTTTACAGTACACTGTCCATCACAAAAATGCATTTAAAACATTTTTAAACTAAAGAATTGAATTTAAAAAATAAAACCACTCAATCCAACATATGCAAAAATAAAATGTATGCTTACCAGATAAATTCCTTTCTTTCCTGGCAGGGAGAGTCCACAACTTCATTCCTTACTGTTGGGAAATACAACACCTGGCCACCAGGAGGAAGCAAAGACACCCCAGCCAAAGGCTTAAATATCCCTCACTTCCCCTATACTCCCAGTCATTCAGCCGAGGAAAAGTAGGAGAAACATCAGGGTATAAAGGTGCCAGAAGAAAGTATAAAAAGGGAGCCGCACAAACAAAATATCTTACATGTGGGGTTGTGGACTCTCCCTGCCAGGAAAGAAAGGCATTTATCTGGTAAGCATACATTTTGTTTTCTTTCCATAAGGCAGGGAGACCACAACTTCTTTCCTTACTGTTGGGAAAACCATACCCAAGCTCCAGAAGACACTGAAGGAATAACGGGAGCGAACAAAAAGGAGGCGGATCCTAGTCTGAGGGCACCACAGCCTGCAAAACCTTTCTCCCAAAAGCTTCTTCAGCCGAAGTAAACACATCAAAATTGTAAAATTTAGAAAAAGTATATAAGGAGGACCAGATAGCTGCCTTACAAATCTGCTCCAAAGAGGCCTTGTTCTTAAAAGCCCAGGAAGAAGCTCCTGCTCTAGTGGTATGAGCCGTTATCCTCTCAGGAGGCTGTCATCCGGCTGTCTCATAAGCTAGGCGGATGACACTCCTCAACCAGAAAGACAAGGAAGACGTAGTGGCCTTCTGACCCCTACGTTTACCTGCATAGATGACAAACAAAGATGAAGATTGTCTGAACTCCTTAGTAGCCTGAAGGTAATTTCAAGGCATGAACCACATCTAGATTGTGAAGCAAACGTTCCTTCATCGAGGAAGGATTGGGACACAAGGAAGGAGCAACAATCTCTTAATTAATTTTCCGATCTGACACCACCTTAGGAAGGAAACCTAACTTAGTATGTAAAACCGCCTTATCGGAGTGAAAAACAAGGTAAGGGGGATCACACTGCAAGGCAGAAATCTCCAAAGACCCTGCGAGCAGAGGCAATAGCCAACAGAAACAGAACCTTCCAGGATAACAGTTTAATGTCAACAGTATGCATTGGCTCAAACAAAGCCTTCTGCAACACACGAAGAACAAGGTTGAGACTCGAAGGTGGAGCCACCCTTCTAAACACAGGCCTGATCCTATTCAGGGCCTTAACAAAGACCTGCACATCCGGAAGCTCAGATAATCTCATGTGCAGCAACACCAAAAGGGCCGATAGCTGTCCCTTCAGGGAAGTAGTAGATAGACCCTTCTCCAGTTCATCCTGGAGAAAGGGGAAAATTCTGGCAACCTTATGCCAAGAAAAATCAAGCTCTTCACACCAGTGCAGATAAGTCCGCCACACCTTATGGTAGATGCGTTGAGTAACCAGCTTACGAGCTTGAATCAAAGTGTCAATAACACTCTCAAAGAAACCTCTCTTGGCTAAGCGTTCAATCTCCACACAGTCAATCTCAGAGAATCTAGATTTTGATGAAGGAAGAGACCCTGTTGTAGCAGGTCCCTGCGACAGGGTAACCTCCATGGAAGAGATGAGAACATTCCCACCAGATCCACGAACCAAGTCCTTTGCGGCCAGGATGGAGCAATTAGAATCACTGGTGCTCGCTCCTGCTTGATCCGAGCCACCATGCGGGGGAGAAGAGGTAATAGAGGAAATAGATATACGAGTCTGAACTTCCAGGGAACCGCTAGAGCATTAGTTCTGCTTGAGGATCCCTCGATCTCGACCCATACCTGAGTAGTTTAGCATTTAGATGGGAGGCCATGAGGTCTATCTCCGGCATCCCCCATCTGTAGCATATCTCTGCAAATACCTTGGGGTGGAGAGACCATTCCCCCGTGTGAAAAGATTGCCTGCTGAGGAAGTCTGCTTCCCAGTTGTCCACACCCAGAATGTGGATGGCTGACAGCATACAGTTTTGGGTCTCCGCCCATTCCAGGATCTGAGAAACCTCTTGCATAGCTAAGGAACTCCTCGTTCCTCCCTGATGGTTGATATAGGCTACCGAAGTTATATTGTCCAATTGGAAGGCATGAATATTGCCTAAAGTTCCAAGATATTGACCAGCAACGTGGACTCCTCCTGAGTCCACAGACCCTGTGCACTCCAAACGGCTCCCCAGTCGGATAGACTTACATCCGTAGTCACAATCTCCCAGGACGGTCTCGAGAAGCACGTGCCTTGGGACAGGTGATCTTGACAGAGCCACCAAGAGAGCGAATCTCTTGACAGGCTGTCCAGTATTATCTGTTGGGACAGGTCTGAATGGTCGCCATTCCATTGTCTCAGCATGCATAGTTGTAAGAGTCTGAGATAGAATCTGGCAAAGAGAATGATGTCCATACAAGACACCATGAGGGCAATCACCTCAATACACTGGGCCACCAAAGGACTTAGGGAGGTCTGGAGGGCAAGGCAAGCTGATGTTAGCTTGCAACGTCTCTGATCTGTTAGAAAGATCTTCATGGATACCGAGTCTTTAACTGTACCCAGGAAATTCACCCTGGTATGTGGAGTAAGAGAACTCTTTTCCAAGTTTATCTTCCATCCATGTGACTGAAGAAGACTTCTTCCATCCATGTGACTGAAGAAGACTTAGAAGGAATTCTGAGTCCTCCCTTGCTAGATGAAAAGATAGTGTCCCGTTCGCAACCTAAAAAGGCAGTCCTCTTCTCTGGCCTTGTAGACAGTCTGGAGAGAAGGAATCTGCCCCTGGGCAGATGGGACTTGAATCCTATCCGGTATCCCTAGATACGACCTCCAGAACCCAAGGGTCCTGAACATACTGAAACCAAGTGTCTGAGAAAAGTGACAATCTGCCCCCTACTTTATGCCGACTTGTTATCGGCGTGCTTCTTTTTTAACCAGAGAGCTTGGTGGGCTAGAACCACAAAACCTGAAGCCTTTGCTTTCAGGCGAATAATTTGCATATTCGCATCAAAGATGAAGGAGTTAGCAATTCTTAATGCATTAATTTTCTCCTGAATATCCTCGAGGGAAGATTCCACCTCAATAAGTTCAGACAGAGAGTCACACCAGTAGGTAGCTGCTACTGCTGCAGCAGGTTGGAATAAAAATCCTGTGTGTTGGAACATTCTCCTCAGGAAAGTTTCAAACTTCTTGTCCATAGGCTCTCTAAAGGACGAACTATCCATAAGGGGGATAGTAGTACACTTATCTAGCGTTGAAATGGCAACATCCACTTTAGGTATGGAACCCCACAATTCTATTTGAGAGTCAGGGACTGGGAACGATTTCTTAAAAATTGCAGAGGGACAAAAAAGGAAGTTCTGATTCTTTCCAATTCTTTACTAATAATGTTCGCCATACGAACTGGTACAGGAAAAGTCTGTGGGACCTTCCTGTGTTCGTAGACCCTGTCTAACTTAGGGATCTTAGGGTCCTCAGGTAGCTTAGCCTCTGGAACCTCTAGCGTAGACAGGACCTCCTTTAGTAAAAAACACGAATATTCAATTTTGAATCTAAAGGAGGGTTCCTCCGCCAGAGGAGACTTAGTAACAGACGTCTCCGACTCAAGTTCACCCTCTGACGCTACAGAGGTCAACTCATCCTCGGATAGTGGAGACATACAGGCTAGATCCGATAGGAATTTAGATGACTCTAAGGCGGGAGAACTATGTTTAACCTTTCTCTTAAGTTTCCCAGAGATAAGTAGGGCACTCAGGGCTGCAGACACCGCTGATTGTAGCTACGCGCTAAAGTCCGCAGAAAAAAGGACCAGATGGAGAATTAGCTGTGCCGCAGGGAACTGCATGTGAAGCGGTTTGAGTAGACAGGGCAGGAATCTCTCGGATCATAGAATCCGGAGTCTTTTTTAAGGTATAGCAATGAGGCTTTTACAAATACACATTCCAACAGCCTTGTGAGCAGCCAAAAGTCATAATATTTCACAGACATTGACCTGTCGAAAATCATTACTGACTTTAAAGGGGCAGTAAACACCTTGAGATTTTCATATAAAATATTTAGTTATGTGTAATGAAACAACTTATTTTGCGCCCCCTTTCTTATAATTTAGCTCTTAAAATTGAGCAATTTCTAATTCTCAGAAATGGTAAAGCACGTTGGTGCTACATATTTGTCCCTATTTGGCTTTCTCAGATAACAACTACAACTTTATGAAAGTGACTAGCCTGGTAGTCTGTGGATTAAAGCTACACGGCCAGATTACAAGTTTTGCGTTAGAGGCTATGCGGTGCTAACGAGCAGTTTTCTCTCACCGCTCACTTACCTACAGAGCTGGTATTACGGGTTTTAACAAACCCGGCATTAAAAGGCAAGAAGTGAGCGTAGAGCAAAATTTTGCTCCTTACCGCACTCCAATACCAGCGCTGCTTAAGTCAGCGGTGAGCTGGTCGTACGTGCTCGTGCACGATTTCCCCATAGGAATCAACGGGGAAAGCCGGCTGAGAAAAAGTCTAACACCTGCCAAAAAGCAGCGTAAAACTCATTAACGCAGCCCCAATGATTCCTATGGGGAACACACATTTTATGTTTACACATAACACCCTAACATGAACCCCGAGTCTAAACACCCCTAATTTTACACTTATTAACCCCTAATCTGCCGTCCCAGACATCGCCGCCACCTGCACTATATTTATTAACCCCTAATTTGCCGCTCCAGACACTGCCGCCACCTACATTATACTTATGAACCCCTAATTTGCTTCCCCCAACATCGCCGACACCTACATTATATTTAATAACCCCTAATCTGCCGTCCCCAATGTCGCTGCAACCTACCTACACTTATAAACCCCTAATCTTCTGCTACCTATGTGTAATGAAACAACTTTGAAATATATTTTCATTACTTATTTTGCCCCCCCCCCTTCTTATAATTTAGCTCTTAAAATTGAGCAATTTCTAATTCTCAGAAATGGTAACGCACGTTGGTGCTACATATTTGTCCCTATTTGGCTTTCTCAGATAACAACTACAACTTTATGAAAGTGACTAGCCTGGTAGTCTGTGGACTAAAGCTACACGGCCAGATTACAAGTTTTGCGTTAGAGGCTATGCGGTGCTAACGAGCAGTTTTCTCTCACCGCTCACTTACCTACAGAGCTGGTATTACGGGTTTTTACAAACCCGGCATTAAAAAGCAAGAAGTGAGCGTAGAGCAAAATTTTGCTCCTTACCGCACTCCAATACCAGCACTGCTTAAGTCAGCGGTGAGCTGGTCGTACGTGCTCGTGCACGATTTCCCCATAGGAATCAACGGGGAAAGCCGGCTGAGAAAAAGTCTAACACCTGCCAAAAAGCAGCGTAAAACTCATTAACGCAGCCCCAATGATTCCTATGGGGAACACACATTTTATGTTTACACATAACACCCTAACATGAACCCTGAGTCTAAACACCCCTAATTTTACACTTATTAACCCCTAATCTGCCGCCCCAGACATCGCCGCCACCTGCACTATATTTATTAACCCCTAATTTGCCGCTCCGGACACTGCCGCCACCTACATTATACTTATGAACCCCTAATTTGCTTCCCCCAACATCGCCGACACCTACATTATATTTAATAACCCCTAATCTGCTGTCCCAAATGTCGCTGCAACCTACCTATACTTATTAACCCCTAATCTTCTGCCCCCAACGTCGCCGCCACTATAATAAACATATTAACCCCTAAACCGCCGCACTCCCATCTCGCAAACATTAGTTAAATATTATTAACCCCTAATCTTCCGTCCCTAACATCGCCGCAACCTACCTACATTTATTAACCCCTAATCTGCCGTCCCCAACGTCGCCGCCACTATACTAAATGTATTAACCCCTAAACCTAAGTCTAACCCTAACACCCCCTAACTTAACTATAATTAGAATAAATCTAACTAAAAATTCCTATCATTAACTAAATAATACATATTTTAAACTAAATACTTACCTATAAAATAAACCCTAAAATAGCTACAATATAACTAATATTTACATTGTAGCTATCTTAGGGTTTATTTTTATTTTACAGGAAAGTTTGTATTTATTTTAACTAGGTAGAATAGTTATTAAATAGTTATTAACTATTTAATAACTACCTAGCTAAAATAAATACAAAAGTACCTGTAAAATAAAACCTAACCTAAGTTACAATAACACCTAACACTACACTATAATTAAATAAATTAACTAAATTAACAACAATTAAATAAATTAAATTAAATTAGCTAAAGTACAAAAAAACAAACTCTAACTTACTGAAAATAATAAACAAATTACAAGATAATTAAACTAATTACACCTAATCCAATAGCCCTATCAAAATAAAAAAGCCCCCCCCCCCCCAAAAAAAAAAACCTAGCCTAAACTAAACTATCAATAACCCTTAAAAGGGCCTTTTGCGGGGCATTGCCCCAAAGTAATCAGCTCTTTTACCTGTAAAAGAAAATACAAACAACCCCCTCAACAGTAAAACCCACCACCCACACAACCAACCCCCCAAATAAAATACTATCTAAAAAAAACTAAGCTCTCCATTGCCCTGAAAAGGGCATTTGGATGGGCATTGCCCTTAAAAGGGCAGTTAGCTCTTTTGCTGCCCAAACCCTAATCTAAAAAATAAAACCCACCCAATACACCCTTAAAAAAACCTAACACTAACCCCCTGAAGATCGACTTACTGTTCTGAAGACCGGACATCCATCCTCAAGGAAGCGGCAGAAGTCTTCATCCAACCGGGCCAAAGTCCTCAATGAAGCCTGGAGAAGTCTTCATCCAAGCCGGGCGAAGTGGTCCTCCAGACGGGCAGAAGTCTTCATCCAGACGGCATCTTCTATCTTCATCCATCCGACGAGGAGTGGGTCCATCTTCAAGACATCCGACGCGGAGCATCCTCTTCAAATGAAGTCTTCTTACTGAATGACGGTTCCTTTTAGTCACGTCATCGAAGATGGCGTCCCTTAGATTCCGACTGGCTAATAGAATTCTATCAGCCAATAGGAATTAAGGTAGAAAAAATCCTATTGGCTGATGTCGGCTTCGTTGAGGACTTCGGCCCGGTTGGATGAAGACTTCTGCCGCTTCCTTGAGGATGGATGTCTGGTCTTCAGAACTGATAAAGGCCTTACTGGGGCCGAAACACGTCGACTGAGTATTGGTAAGCCTATTCCCATTTATGTAATATTGTGTGAAGTTATCTGCACCATATTTTTCTTTATATTTTTAGGTGGACATCGTTTTTTGGGCCAATCTGGTTCAGACTCTGATTTCTGACTCCTGTTCCACACTCCTGTGGACACAGCCCCTCTTCTCACACCCTCAAGGATATATCTACACTGTGGGATCACTACAAGGAATATCCATTTAGGTCTGGGTGACTACTTTCACTTTGTTTTACACCTAATTTTTTCAATTTTTTCATTTTTTCATCACTGAATTGCAATTCACATTATTGATTATACTAGACTTTTTTTCACTGAGACACATTTTTTCCATTGAGACATTTTCTTCACAATGATTTTTTAACACTCTTTTTAACTCTTTTTAACTAGTGTTTGCGAGGCGGGAGTGCGGTGGTTTAGTGGTTAATATGTTTATCATAGTTGCGGCGATGTCCGGAGCGGCAGATTAGGGGTTAAACATTTTATTATAGTGTTTGCGATGCGGGAGGGCCTCGGTTTAGGGGTTAATAGGTAGTTTATGGGTGTACTTTTTAGCACTTTAGTTATGAGTTTTATGCTACGGCGTTGTACCATAAAACTCTTAACTACTGACTTTTAAATGCGTTAGGACTCTTGACGGGGTAGGGTGTACCGCTCACTTTTTGGCCTCCCAGGACAGACTCGTAATATCAGCGCTATGGAAGTCCCATAGAAAAAAGACTTTACAAAATTTACGTAAGTCGTTTTGCGGTAAGGCCAAAGAAGTGTGCGGTGCCCCTAAACCTGCAAGACTCGTAATAGCAGCGGGCACAACTCGTAATCTAGCCGACAGATTGGCTCTTCCAAATTAGGCAAATGGTGGGTGGAGTTTGGATATTGGAAAATAAACAGTAAAAAGGATGTTCATTTGTTTTAAAAAAGTCAAAACGTGTCTGATATGTTAATCTATAGCAACATAACAGATATGTTTTGTAATTACAAGGTGCTTATTGTCCTTTTAATGCACTGGTTTTAAACCTGTCCTCAGGCCTCCCTAACAGGCCTGAGGACAGGTTTACTAATCAGCTGATTATTTCACCTGTGCTCTAGTTCAGATATCCTCACAATCTGGCCTGTTAGGGAGGCTTGAAAACCAGTGCTTTATGTAAACATGGTCATAGAAGGGGAGGAACCTTAGGGACGAAAATTAGGCAACATAAATGTATTGATAGTAAGAAGAGAGGAAACAAGGAAGACAATCTAGAGAGTAAATCAATGGAAGGAGAATATAATCAGTACATATGGAGAGATTAGGAACAGAGCCCTCCATTCTAATCCATCAGAACTCTCAACAAAAAACATCTCATGGCCGCTATGTGCTTGGGTTTGCCTGTAAATGAAACGCAACAGTGAGAATAGAGAAAAACAAATGATTTGTACAGAATGCAAACACGAGAGGAAATCAGATAGAAGACAAATACTCAGAGAATAAAAACACAAAGGCAGCCAGTGTCTATATGTAAGGAGGATATGAACACAGAGAAGGAGTAGAACTGATGGAAAGGAAGAATTAGAAAGAGCATGAATGAGAGGTAAAGCCTTATGTTTTCTTGTTCAGCAAGTAACGGGACATAAAGGAGTACAAATACAATGATCTAATGTGCTAGAGGAGCTTCTTATAATGCAAATACTGTCTGAACACAAACCCTTTGTAGGGATTAAACACATAGTTAAAGGGACATGAAATTTAAAATTAAAACTTCAGTTTTAGATAGAGTATGCAGTTTAAACAGACTTTCTAATTTACTTCTGTTACCTAATTTACTTCATTCTCTTGTTATCCTTTGTTACCTAATTTACTTCATTCTCACAGTATCCTTTGTTGAAAAGCACACATAGGTTTAGGAACAGCAATGCACTACTGGGAGCTTTTCTTCTTCAAATCAAGCTGATCACAATCTATGGTTTTCCATTGTCTTAGGGCCCTGAAAACACATAATCTCGCTGATAAAAATGACCTATCAAATTGGCCTTTTCAACATATTAACATATTCAGGAGTATTCTAAGACATTTTGGAATGAAACTGTTTTGGTTTTTTTGCGCAAGGGCAACACATCCTGAAAATAGTCAACAACACCATTTTGGATGTACATTTAAATTTTTTTATCTCACCTGTCTATCACAAATGGGCGGTCATGAAAGTTACACATGTAAATTTATTAAATAACCATATCTATGATATCTCCTACAGTAGACAAGATCTACTGAAAACAGGAGAAAACTCAAACCGTGGCTGCAACATCTAGAAAAGACATATTAATTTATTTTTATTTTTTTCAGGAGAAAACAAATTTGCAGAAGCCACTTGGGATTGTGATCAACCTAAAAACACAATGAAAATATTGGCCAAATTTTAAAAAGCAATATCTGCCATATATATCAGAAAGATTGTGACTAAAGGCAGAGTTAAATGCAAGCAATAGTGCAACAACAAAATGCTCCAACACATTATGGGGCATATTTATCAAGCTTGATGCCCCGTGTTTCTGGCGAGCCTGCAGGCTCGCCAGAAACAGCAGTTGTTAAGCAGCGGTCACACAGACCGCTGCTCCATAACCTGTCCGCCTGCTCTGAGCAGGCGGACAGAGATCGCCGGAAATCAACCCGATCGAGTACGATTGGGTTGATTGACACCCCCCTGCTGGCGGCCGATTGGCCGTGAGTCAGCAGGGGGCGGCGTTGCACCAGCAGCTCTTGTGAGCTGCTGGTGCAATGCTGAATATGGCGAGCGTATTGCTCGCTGTATTCAGCGAGGTCTGGCGGACCTGATCCGCAGTGTCGGATCAGGTCCGCCAGACCATGATAAATAGGGGCCAAAGTCTCTATCGCATTGAGCAAATTTATTTTTTCTCCCATTTTCCGGCCCCCTGTATAATGTGACAGAAATCAGCCAATCACAGATTAGCATACATATACCCTGTGAGCTTGTGCACATGCTCAGTAGGATCTTGTTCCCGAGAAAGTATGAATATAAAAAGACTGCAACATTTTATAATGGAAGTAAAATAGAAGAAAAAAAAACTGCGTGCTCTTTCTGAATTATAGTTAAGTTGACTTGCGTTTCCCTTTTATGTGTTTGGGTAAAACCCATACTTTTTACAAGCAACAGTGCAATAATAAAATGGTCAAGCACAATGCAGCATTAGATTATTGCTCCTTTATGTTCTTTTAACTAGATTTTAAATAATAAATGCGCTTAAGGCAGTTCCTTATAAATACCTAACATATCACAATTAAATCAAACTTGTGGGCTGTAAAAGGGAGTTAAACAGATGGCTACTACAAGAGAGATGAATTATCATTCATTTTCATTAACTATTAAACACCTTGCATGTCAGGGGGTATAAAACATGAATGCAGTTCATTTTACAAGTCTATAAGAGATTTGTGTGGTTTTGTTTTTGCCACCGGACTCAAAAAACGTTACCCTAAAAGCGGCTTAATCACCAGAGTGTACAAGACCAGCACAGGCAGATGGCATTCTAAGAACATCTACAAACAAGATTAATAAAACATTCCTTGACTTTTAGCCCCTTGAAATTGGCTTTTATGTTTTGCAAATTAATTAAATTATTTCTATAATGAGTCACCATCTGCCTTTACCTTTTGTAAACTCAGGGGAGACTGTTAAACCCCTCTTGCAACAATCGTTACCAGAAAGTGAGCTGCTTCAAAATTCAGTCTGCTCACAAACTGCTGAATGTCAGTTACCAGGTTTTGCTTGATTAGTTCACCCATGCATGTTAGAGGGACTCTGCCTGTATATAGTTTTCATTAAAGGGACATGAATGTTTTGTTAAAGGGACACTAAACCCAATTTTTTTCTTTCATGATTCATATAGAGCATGCACATTTAAGCAACTTTCTAATTTACTCCTATTATCAATTTTTCTCCATTCTCCATGCTATGTTTATTTGAAAAAAATCAAGAATCTAAGCTTAGAAAAGCCAGCACATTTTTGGTTCAGAACTCTGGATAGCACTTGCTGATTGGTGGCTAAATTTAGACACCAATCAACAAGCACTACCAAGGTGCTGAAGCAAAAATGGGCCGGCTCCTAAGCTTAGATTCTTTATTTTCAAATAAAGATAGCAAGAGAACGAAGAAAAATTGATAATAGGAGTAAATTGGAAAGTTGCTTAAAATTGCATGCTCTATCTGAATCATGAAAGAAAAGAAAAAAAATGTGGGTTTAGTATCCCTTGAAATATACTTCTATAATACTAACAATCTGTGCTAGTCCCTCAACTAAAATTTCTCTATATCAAATTTCACAAACCTCTAAACACCATTTGTCTTATATAGAGAAGCCAATCTGTGCTTTAGTTCACAGACAAGGCTAGCTATTAAAGTTAATATAGAGTGCATTGTTTTGCAGTTGTTATCCGATAAACCCAATTAGGGGCAGATATATAGCAGAGCTAGTGTTGAGAAGCCAGCCGTTTGCAGAGCTAAATGACATGAAAAGGGGTCAGAATAAATAATGACGATATATTGCAAAGTTGTTTTCTTATGCATAACTAAACATTTTACATAAAATTCTAAAAGTGTTTGCTTGTCTTTTTTTTAAACTCAAAATTTAATTCTATATAAAAAGGTTTAATTATGCATATTTAAAAACTTTGCTTTGTAAATTCATAATATTTTGCCCACTTTTATTGTAAGTTAACTCTAAAAACTGTAGCATTTCCACTCCCCCCTCCCAGGTGAAGCTGGAATACAGAACCCTGACATTCCTACATGCTGTACAGGGATTGGCTGTTTTGTGCAGGAACATGTTTATATCTGTCCATAATTAGCTACAGCAGAGGAATCTAAACACATCCTTTTTTTTATTTCTTTATTTATATACCAATTCAAGCAAACAATTCATATGACAAATTAGGAAAATGCAACATAAAAAGAGAGCATACAAAAATCACTTATATATATATAGCAAAAAAAATTAATATCTTATATCCTCGTTTC
The DNA here is from genome assembly GCF_027579735.1 of Bombina bombina. Lineage (NCBI taxonomy): Eukaryota > Metazoa > Chordata > Amphibia > Anura > Bombinatoridae > Bombina > Bombina bombina. The sequence goes on along the minus strand of NC_069501.1, from coordinate 1,122,900,098 downwards.
TCCTAAACCAGAAAAAAAACGAAGCAAAAACAGAGCAATACTAGTAATCGACTAGCTAATATGTTACATTCTTAACGTTTGAATTGGAAATTTTCATAACCTTATTTTAAAATACACATAAGACTGGCCGCTAGTTCAGTTAATACCGCACAAATCAGAACCAAGCAACACCGGCCCAACGGGACAAGACAAAACAACACAAACAAAGAAAGTAGAAAAGAAAAAGAGAAAGAAAAAAAAAAAAAAGGCTCTACTCCTGTCTATATATATAGCTCCCTGTCAAGAACTGACTATCAGCCCCTGGACAGAGACTTTGTACCGCCAGCTTTACAGGTCCTCCCTACTTATATATCCTGCTTTAAAGAAAGGATTCATTATTTCCTCTATAAACTCAGCTGACTGAATCTTAATAATCTTCCTCCATTTTGTAAAGAAGGCTTTAAATTGATTCACATTACCGGGTTCTACATTCAGTTGTTCATATATCAGCTGGGCAGTCACCTTCTGTCTGAATTCTGCTATGCTAGGGTATTTTTGAGCTTTCCAATATTGTAATATTAGATTCCGAGCTACTTGTATTATAGTCGTTATAAGCAAATATTCATCTTTCTTAAATTGATTTGGTAGCTCAAAAAAAAAATATAGAGGTAAGAGTAGGGGAAAAACTTTGTGTCAAAAATCTGTTTAACCAATATGTTACCTTTTTCCAATACTGTAATATCTTAGGGCAAAACCAAAAACAATGTGTAATATCTGCCTGTGAGGCATGACAGTGGAAGCAATCTCCTTTGGAATTTTTATCCCATTTAGCCAGTAATTTAGGAGTAATATATGCATTATTTATAATATAACTATGCGTTTCCTTCCACCGCGTATACCTGTCTCCAACTATTTCTATACTTTGTTTGATATTTGTTACTGTAATTTCTGGCACAATATTTTGCCATTTGTTCTGTAGATTCTCTAAATGTATCTTGCCTAAGTTTTTCATAATCATTTTATACCACGTTGCAATTGAGAAATGACCTGCCCTATAAATTTGAATACTTATTCCAACTATTCCTAACTCCCAATTACTGTCTTGGTTATACATTAAATGATTGTAAAAATTGTCTTGCCTGAAGATAGCCAAAAAAGTGATGTCTCGGTAGACCAAATTCTTCTTGAATTTGTGTGAATGATTTTATCAACCCGGTTCTTTTGTCTAACAGTTGTACTAAATACTCCAAACCTACATTTCTCCAAATATGAAATATTCCATGATTCAAGCCGGGTCCAAAATCTATGTGACCCAGAAACGTAAGATATTTGGATACCTTGTAATTAATGTTGAGAGTGTTGCAGAATTTTTGCCATGCCTTTACTATATTGCTTATCACTCTCATATTTCGAATTTTTAGAGGTAGTTTAGAAAATGGGATATGCAGTATGTCTTTTAGAGAAAAGGGTTTTATTAAACTTTCTTCTATCTCTGGCGAAGAGAATTGACTTATTTGTGTAATCCAATCAGCAGCTAATTTTACCATGGTAGCCTGATTATATAGTTTAATATTAGGCAAGCCATATCCCCCAACCTCTTTATCCAGATACAACAATCTTTTAGCTAGTCTGGCCCTTCCCTTCCCCCATAAGAAAGAATTACAGTCTTTTTCGTATTTCTTCAAGTCAATATTTTTGAGAAAAATAGGTAAGTTTTGCAATAGATATAATAAGCGGGGGAATAAAAAAGTCTTCAGGATCGTGATTTTGGCTGATAAGGCTATGGGCAGTGGTCTCCATCCGTCTAAAAGCCTCTTGCTTTCTTGAAAAAACTTAGAAAAATTTAAACTATACCATAATCCTGGGTTATTGCTTACATATATACCTAAGTATTTAATTTGTTCTACCTCGTGAAAAGGATGCTTGATCCGCTGCCCATAGGGTTTTCTAATCCAAAGTATTTCTGATTTTCCCTGGTTGACCTTATAACCGGAGAACGCACTAAATTCCTCTATTAATTCTAATAGTGCTGGTATATTTTGTGATGTTTTAGTCAAAAAAAGTATTATGTCATCTGCATAAAGTGCCAGAGACACACTGCCATCTCCTACCTTTACCCCCGGTAAGCTTTGTTTGAGTCTTATAGCAAATGGTTCTAGCGACAGATTAAATAACAAGGGTGACAGCGAGCACCCCTGTCTTGTTCCTTTTGTTAACCTTATTTTTGGCGACAGTTGACCATTTATTTGGAGGCAGGTATATGGTGTGTTATAGATCAATTTCACAAAGTTATAGAAATTCCCTGTTAGTCCAAATTGTGTTAATGTTGTGAACAAGTGGTCCCAAGTAATTAAATCAAAAGCCTTTTCAGCGTCTAGTGTTACTAAGGCTACATAATTTTCACAGTTTTTTCCCCTTAACCTTAATTTCATTCCAATAATGGTTTAAAGTCAGTAGAACTTTTCTTATATTCTTTGAGGCATTTCTCCCTGGCATAAACCCTGATTGATCATGATGGATCAAATTATTTATATATTTTTTTAGTCTATCTGCAATTATTGATGTAAGTAACTTATAATCATTATTTAATAATGATATTGGTCTGTATGCATTTGGGTTTTCTGGATCCTTGTCTTTCTTGTATATTAATGTGACTGTAGATGCAAAGAACAGATCAGACCCTGCAGAGTTATCCCTATAGTACTGATTAAAGAGATCACTTAACGCGCCAGGGAGTTCATTTTTCAGAATTCTATAAAATTCTACCGGAATTTGATCTGGGCCTGGGGATTTATTCAATTTAGCCTTTCCTATTTCTTTAATAATTTCCTCTTCTGTTATCGGTAAATTTAATTCCAATAATTCGTCTGGGTCTATTTTTGGTGGAGTGACTTTTCCCCAAAACTGTTCTTTAATCTTTTTATCACATGCTCCTGCCATATTAATTTCCTTGTAATATTCAAACATTGCCTGTCTTATTTTACTCGCAGTAGTGTACCTTGTATCCCCAATTTTAATTGATGTTAAATAAACCTGCCTATTCTTCATTATTTTTGACAATACTTTAGCTGACCTTCCATGATGGCTGGTAAAAAAAGCGTTCATTTTTTTTTCCTGTTTAGCTATTTTTATTTTCAGGAAGTCCTCTCTTTCTGTCTTTGCCTTTGTATAGTCAGCCCAGCTTTTCTCGTTAGGCGTACTAATGTAGGCTTTATACTTGTTTTTTAATTGGTTTGCCAACTGCATATCTTTTGCTGTTGTTTTTCTCCTCCATTTAACCATATAGGCTTTTATTTCTCCCCGGAGGACTGCCTTGGCAGCCTCCCAGAATATTTCAATCTTATGGTAATAATTTTTGTTTTCATCATAGTATAATTTCCATTTTTTTATTAAAAACCTATTAAAGTCACTATCCTGTACTAAAAATCTAGGGAAATAAAAATTATTAGTACCACTCTTCTGTCTCCTTATCCCGTCTATCTCCAGGCCTACAATAGCATGGTCTGAAATTAGTATATCCTGGATCCTAGGATTAAGGTCAAGTGAAAACATGGCTTCACTTATTAGAAAGAGATCTATCCGAGACATCGCTTTATGTGTCTTAGACTCGCATGTAAATGCTCTTGTATCTGGATTTTTTATTCGCCAAATATCAAAAATATTCAGTCTGCTACGAAAAGAGGCGAATAATTTTTCTTCCGGTTTCCTACCCATCTGGGGGCAGCCAGATCTAATTCTATCCAACATTGGACTGGTTGTCATGTTGAAGTCTCCAGCAACAATCAAATTTTTATTAATATATGGAAATAATTTAATATATATTTTTTCCCAGAACTCTGCATCTAGCTCATTTGGGCCATATATATTAAAAATTACTAAATGTGTGTCACCATGTTCTACTTCGGCTATGATATACCTCCCCTCTGGATCCTGTATTTGATTAACAATTTTGTACACAAACTTTCTTGCAAATAATATTGCGACCCCTCTCTTACGTTTCGGTCCAGGGGCGGATAATATCTCGCCTACCCAATTACATTTAAGTTTTGCGATCTCCTCATCTTGCAGGTGCGTCTCCTGTATAAGAGCAATATCTGGCTTATTTTTTTTTAGTAATTTTAAAATTATACTCCTCTTTGCTGGGGAAGTTATTCCCCCAACATTCCACGATAAAATGTTAACTATTTTAAACTATAGAACCAGCCTTCTATCAGTAGAGCAGAAGAGAGGAGAAAAAAAAATAAAAAAAAAAATGAAAATATAAAAACTCTTTACTCTGCGAACCGTATCTCTGTGCATCTAAACTCAACACCATTATAAACTTAATACATTCATGGTCTAAAAAGAATAGAACCTTTATATTGACCCGTAGGTAGTTGTTGTTGTTATCATACATTGCAAGAACTAAGCATGGAGACACCTCTAACCCCACACCTTCAGCTAAAGTGTACTAATAAAATCTTGAGCTTCTTTCACCGTTTTCAATGTCAGATTTTCATTATTTGCTTTAAAACAGATTTTTGCTGGATAAATAAGTCTCGCCTGTACACCTCTCTGTATTAAAGTTGTGCAATAAGGGGCCATTTCCCTGCGTTTCATTTGTGTCTCCATTGAGTAGTCTTGAAACAAAAGTATTCTGTTCTGACCTACCATTAGCGTGTTTTTCTGTTTAAATTGTCTCATTATTATCACCTTAGCTTGGAAGTTCAGGTATTTTATCATAATAGGTCTTGGTTTGATTGTACTTTCAGGACCCCCTTTAGGTGGCCCTAATCTATGTGCCCTTTCTACCATGAACAATGAATCTACAATTTGCAAACCTAATAACATTGGCAGTTCTTGCGAGGCAAATTTATTTAAATCTTGGGGCATAATAGATTCTGGCAAACCAACTATTTTTATATTATTCCTGCGTGACTGATCTTCTAATTCCTCCACTTTGGTTTGTAATTTTATTATTGTTACTTCCTGAGCTTTGACTTTCTTATCTTGTAATCCTACCTGGTCCTCTAAATCGGAGACTCTTAATTCTACCTCTGCTATCCTTTTCGAAAATTGTCTAACTTCCTCCGTAAGACCACTTATATCATTTTTAATAGCATTAAATTGTGGCATTATTAAATCAGTGATTTGTTGCATAAGTGTCTGGGTCTCCTGCTTATCAGGTTGTACCATTTGTGTCTCCATACTAGTTTCTAACTCCAAATTTTTTGTTACTTTCTTATCTCGTTTAGGTGGCATTGCTGGAGATTTTTTTCCTTGTGTGATAAATCTATCCATGTGTTTGTGAGTGTGAGCTTTCCCTGTTTGTACCCTCTCAGTGTGGGTATAATTAATTAATCAAACCAATAAAGTGCCACACAGTGTGTATATATATATATATATATATATACACACACACACATACATACCCCTATATATGCATATATACAGGGAGTGCAGAATTATTAGGCAAGTTGTATTTTTGAGGATTAATTTTATTATTGAACAACAACCATGTTCTCAATGAACCCAAAAAACTCATTAATATCAAAGCTGAATAGTTTTGGAAGTAGTTTTTAGTTTGTTTTTAGTTATAGCTATTTTAGGGGGATATCTGTGTGTGCAGGTGACTATTACTGTGCATAATTATTAGGCAATTTAACAAAAAACAAATATATACCCATTTCAATTATTTATTTTTACCAGTGAAACCAATATAACATCTCAACATTCACAAATATACATTTCTGACATTCAAAAACAAAACAAAAACAAATCAGTGACCAATATAGCCACCTTTCTTTGCAAGGACACTCAAAAGCCTGCCATCCATGGATTCTGTTAGTGTTTTGATCTGTTCACCATCAACATTGCGTGCAGCAGCAACCACAGCCCCCCAGACACTGTTCAGAGAGGTGTACTGTTTTCCCTCCTTGTAAATCTCACATTTGATGATGGACCACAGGTTCTCAATGGGGTTCAGATCAGGTGAACAAGGAGGCCATGTCATTAGATTTTCTTCTTTTATACCCTTTCTTGCCAGCCACGCTGTGGAGTACTTGGACGTGTGTGATGGAGCATTGTCCTGCATGAAAATCATGTTTTTCTTGAAGGATGCAGACTTCTTCCTGTACCACTGCTTGAAGAAGGTGTCTTCCAGAAACTGGCAGTAGGACTGGGAGTTGAGCTTGACTCTATCCTCAACCCGAAAAGGCCCCACAAGCTCATCTTTGATGATACCAGCCCAAACCAGTACTCCACCTCCACCTTGCTGGCGTCTGAGTCGGACTGGAGCTCTCTGCCCTTTACCAATCCAGCCACGGGCCCATCCATCTGGCCCATCAAGACTCACTCTCATTTCATCAGTCCATAAAACCTTAGAAAAATCAGTCTTGAGATATTTCTTGGCCCGGTCTTGACGTTTCAGCTTGTGTGTCTTGTTCAGTGGTGGTCGTCTTTCAGCCTTTCTTACCTTGGCCATGTCTCTGAGTATTGCACACCTTGTGCTTTTGGGCACTCCAGTGATGTTGCAGCTCTGAAATATGGCCAAACTGGTGGCAAGTGGCATCTTGGCAGCTGCACGCTTGACTTTTCTCAGTTCATGGGCAGTTATTTTGCGCCTTGGTTTTTCCACACGCTTCTTGCGACCCTGTTGACTATTTTGAATGAAACGCTTGATTGTTCGATGATCACGCTTCAGAAGCTTTGCAATTTTAAGAGTGCTGCATCCCTCTGCAAGATATCTCACTATTTTTGACTTTTCTGAGCCTGTCAAGTCCTTCTTTTGACCCATTTTGCCAAAGGAAAGGAAGTTGCCTAATAATTATGCACACCTGATATAGGGTGTTGATGTCATTAGACCACACCCCTTCTCATTACAGAGATGCACATCACCTAATATGCTTAATTGGTAGTAGGCTTTCGAGCCTATACAGCTTGGAGTAAGACAACATGCATAAAGAGGATGATGTGGTCAAAATACTAATTTGCCTAATAATTCTGCACTCCCTGTATATGCCTATTCGCATACATACACAAATAGCCACCGCAAAGTGAAGTGTACGTTGCCCCACCCTATCAGGGCAAGTGCAAGTGCAAGTGCAAGTAAGAAAAAAAGAAAAAGAAAAAAAAAGAAAAGAAAAAAAAACTATTTAAACGCTGAATTCAGCTTCAGTGAATGTGTTAGACGCCAGCCGTTGTTACTTCATATTCTCCTAAAACCTCTTTTGAGACAAATTTATCAGAGCTAGAATGCACAGAAACTTTTGGAATAACAAAAGGTGGAGTACACTAACTCATATGATTGTGAGCATATAATCAAGCAGGTAGATAATATATATTTAACCCTATCATCAGACACAACAGGTTACCTTGTTTTTCTTGCAGAGCTACAAACAGACCCTACTCACAATATAGCTGCAAGATATATATAAATAAAGAGAGAGCGAGGGAAAAGAAAAACCAGTATCACCAATCTTTCTAGCCCAGCTTTAACAGAAATATTTTTGATAGCTTATACCCTCTTACAATGTAGATAACATTTTCTTATATTCCAAGTTTAGACCATGCTTAAAAAATAAAACATGCATATCCATATTCAGATATCACTGTTCCTGTACTGGCCTGAGCTTTGTAAGTGAGTAAAATTTGCAGCAAGCAGCAACGCCAAAAGGACACTTCTTCCAAGAAAGACAGATCCTCAAAGTGTCTAAAGTTGTTACAATGTTGCTTATCTCAAGTTCATATTGTAATCCACTCTGGCATAGCTTTTAACCCTTATTAAAAGGGGTATCGGGTTAGCATACAAATTTAAACTTTTTAGTCCCTTTAATATCAGGCACCCCTTTCAAGGAAGCAACTGCATATGCAGAAAATATCAAGTAAAAAGTACCTTCTTTTCTTATTTATAACCAGCTGCCGCCCGGGGCCTTTCTTTCTCTGTGGGGCCGATGGCTTGCCTCCTGACTTGCCGTTTGTATGATCGTCGAAACATAGATATTGACATAGATATTGACGGCAGATAAGAGCCATAGGCCCAGCAAGTCTGCCCGACCTTACCTAACAGTATAAACTTATCTAGTTCGTAGGATAGCCCTATGCTTGTCCCATGCATTTTTAAAGTCCCCCACAGTGTTTGTTGCTACTACCTCTTGAGGAAGTTTATTCCATAAATCAATCACTCTTTCTGTAAAGAAGTGCTTCCTCAAATTACTCCTGAATCTACTACCCTTTAGCTTGAGCTCATGACCCCTTGTTCTTGAATTTTCCATTTTATGTAAAATACCCACAGCCTCAGTTTTACTAAACCCTTTAATGTACTTGAAAGTTGCTATCATATCACCTCTTTCCCTTCTCTCCTCTAAGCTATACATATTTAGGTCATTGAGCCTATCCTGGTAAGTTTTATTTTTTAGACCATGTACCATTTTGGTAGCCCTCCTTTGCACAGATTCAAGTTTGTTAATATCCTTCTGAAGATATGGCCTCCAGAACTGCACACAATACTCAAGATGAGGCCTAACTAATGATCTATAAAGTGGCATAAGAACCTTACTATTTCTGCTGCAAATACCTCTACCAATACATCCAAGCATTCTGCTAGCCTTACTCGCTGCATTACTACATTGTTTACTAAGTTTTAAATCATCTGAAATAATAATTCCCAAGTCCTGTTCCTCGTCTGTAACAGTCAGTAAAGTGCCACTGGTAGCAGATTGCTACCTAATGCTTTGTTTTCCCCCACCGGGTTTGGGCCCTCCGTGTACCTCGATCATTCGGGCCGGGTCTTGCCTCCACTTCTCTGTATCTCCTCCTGGGCCACCATAGGCTCCGTCAGCCAGCAAGCCACTGGTACAGCTCACCTCCGCGGCGTCTCCACTCTGTTCCGTGCCGCTCTTGCTGCCCTCGATCACTTCTCGGACCAGTTCCACAGGTGTCCACAGCGGGCAGAACTCCAAGCCTGCGTTCTCTTCCGGTCCTCCGCTTCTCCGGTCTATTCCGTGGCTTTGTGTCCTCCCACTGACACCGATACCTCACGGACCTTGTTGTACTACCAACTCATCCAGGTGAATTGTCTGTGCTTCAGCTGTAGTACCAGTTCACTGCTTGTAGAGATAGGTAGGGAGAGCAACTTCTGCCACAAAGCTTAATCTGCCATATAGGGACCTCCGCATCTGGGACCAAATGGTCCGTTATCCAAGCCGGTGTTAGCCGGCAAAGGCGTCCTATGATGTGGGGAGTTGTAGCTAGGCCCGACGAGCCTTGTGAAGAGTCTTAGCAGCGTGCTCACTCTCCTTCCCCCAACCGGAAGTCGGAATCTAAACACATCCATCAGGCTTTTCAAGGGGTATGTCCCCAGCCTACAAAACAATGGGGGTTTTTCTAACAAAATTATAGTTTTAAATGCTTTTGAAACATTTATTTTTGCATTTAAATATATTGCAATGCAGCAATTTCTAATGCTTAAAGAAAAAAATAACATTGTAATGAAATTTTTACAATACTAATTTTGTTTTTCTACCGACCCCCAGAGAGAATGGAGTGTATCCTGCAGAAATCAGAATCCTGGTCCTGTAATATGATACCAATGTTTGCTTGATCAGTGCAGAACCTCATTTATATCTGTCCCTAACTAACCACAACAAAGAGATAAAACAAAATCTATGCTTACCTGATAAATTTCTTTCCTGGCATGGAGAGTCCACACATCCATTCCAATTACTAGTGGGAATTTAACTCCTGGCTAGCAGGAGGAGGCAAAGAACACCCCAGCAGAGCTGTTAAGTGTCACTCCCATTACTCATAATCCCCAGTCATTCCCCCGAAAGAAAATAGAAAAGAAGATGACACAATGGTATAGAGGTGCCTGACGTTTATACAAAAAAAGCATTCTTAACTCAAATTAAGGGTGGATCGTGGACTCTCCATGCCAGGAAAGAAAGAAATTTATCAGGTAAGCATACATTTTGTTTTCTTTCCAATTGCATGGAGAGTCCACAAATCCATTCCAATTACTAGTGGGAACCAATACCTAAGCAAGAGGACACAGAATGGAAGGGAGGGAGAACCAGACAGGCGGACCTAAACAGAAGGCACCACTGCTTGAAGAACTTTCTCCCAAAGGAAGGCTCAGCCGAGGCAAAAGTATCAAATTTGTAGAATTTTGATAAAGTGTGCAATGAGGACCAAGAGGCTGCCTTGCAGATTCGCTCCACAGAAGCTTAATTTTTGAAAGTCCAGAAGGGACAGCCCTATTGGAATGAGCCGTAATTTGCTCAGGAGGCTGTTGTCCAGCTGTCTCATAAGCTAATCGGATAACACTTCTCAATCAGGGAGAAAGAGTCGTAGAAGTGGCCCGCTGACCCTTACATCTACCAGAGAAAACAACTAACAGGGCGGTTGATAGCCAAAAAGCTTTAGTTGCTTGAAGATAGAATCTTAGAGCATGCACAACCTCCAGGTTATGCAACAGGCGTTCCTTCTTAGAAGGATTAGGAAAAAAAGAAGGAACAACAATTTCCTGATTGATCTTGCAATCTGATACCAACTTGGAAACAAATCCCAAATTAGCATGAAGAACCGCCTTATCCGCATGAAAAATAAGGTAAGTATAATCACACTGCAGAGCCGAAAGATCGGAAACTCTGTGAGCAGAAGAAATAGCAAGGAGAAACAAAACTTTACAAGATAACAACTTAATATCAACTGTATGCATAGGTTCAAACGGAGCCTGCTGCAAAACTCTAAGAACAAGGTTAAGACTCCATGTAGGAGCAACCAGATTAAGCACAGGCCTAATTCTGACCAAAGCCTTAACAAAAGATTGAACAATCTGGCAGATCTGCCAGACGTTGGTGTAAAAAAATAGACTGTGAAGAAATCTGAATACTGACTGACAAACCCTTCTCCAGGCCATCCTGAAGAAAAGAAAGAATGTGAGGGATCCTCACCCGAGTCGAAGAGAAACCGTTTGATTCGTACCAATAAAGGTATTTACGCCATATCTTATGGTAAATCTTACGAGAAACAGGTTTACGAGCATGAAGCATGGTATCAATGACCTTCTCAGAAAAAACACGCCTAGTCAAGATTAGGCGTTCAATCTCCAGGCAGTCAGCTTCAGAGAATGTAGATTTGGGAGGAGGAAGTGACCCTAAGTAGAAGGTCCTTCCTCAGAGGAAACCTCCAAAGGGGGAAGAGATGACATCTTCACCAGATCCGCGAACCAGATCCTGCAAAGCCAGACAGGAGCTATTAGAATCACCAATGCCCTTTCCTGTTTGATACGAGCTATTACTCGAGGAAGGAGAGCAAACGGAGGAAACAGGTATGCTGGATCAAAGTCCCAAGGGACCGTCACAGCGTTAATCAAAACTGCTTGAGGATCTCTTGATATTGACCAGTACGTACCTTGGAAGCTTGGCGTTTAGACGAGACGCCATCAGATCCAACTCCGGAACCCCCCGCCTGAAGGATTATCATTGTGGATACTTCTGGATGGAGAGCCCACTCCCTAGGATGAAAAGTCTGTCTTCTCAGAAAATCCGCTTCCCAGATGTCCACCCCTGGGGTGTGGATGGCAGAGAGGAGACAATCGTGAGACTCCACCCATATGATTGTTAGAGCATTGAAGATTGCTCTCAATTCTAAGATGTTTATTGGGAGAGAAGACTCCTCTCGAGTCCAAAGACCCTGAGCCTTTAAGAAATCCCCAGCCCAACAGGCTGGCATCTGTGGTTACAATCTCCCAAGATGTTCTCAGTAAGCATGTTCCCTGAGACAGATGCCTGAGAAGTCCACCAAGATACAGTCTCTCGTAAGGGAGTCGAAAACTATCCTCTGAAAAAGATCTGAGTGGTCTCTGTTCCATTGTCTAAACATGCATAACTGTAGAGGTTCCAGATGGAAACGAGCAAAAGGAATAATGTCCATGGAAGCACCATTAGACCAATTACTTCCATACACTGAGCCACTGATGGACAAATAGAGGACTGAAGCGAAAGACAAGAAGCAAGAATTTTGGATTTTCTGACATCCATCAGGAAATTCTTCATGGACAGAAAATCTATGATTGGTCCCAAAAGCACACCCTGGTGTGTGGTACCAGGGAACTCTTTTCCAGGTTTATCTTCCACCCGTGGGAATGAAGAACAGACAATAGAGATTCTGTGTGGGGTTTTGCCAAATGGATAGATGGCGCCTGAACCAAGATATCGTCCAGGTATGGAGCCACCGCTATCCCCTGAGATCTGATCATGGCCAAAAGGGTTCCTAGGACCCTTGTAAAGATCCAAAGAGCCGTAGCAATGCCGAAGGGAAGGGCAAAAAATTTAAAGTGTTTGTCTAGAGAAGCAAACCGCAGAAATTGGTGATGTTCACTGTGAATGGGAACATGAAGATATGCGTCCTTCAGGACTATAGTAGTCATAAACTGACCATCCTGAATCAAAGGGAGAATGGAACGTATAGTCTCCATTTTGAAGGACGGAACCCTGAAAAAAAATGTTGAGGTCCAAAATGGGCCGAAAAGTTCTCTCTTTCTTGGTGACCACGAAGAGATGGAATAGAATTCTTGAACCTGTTTCCCCCAGAGGAATTGGGACAATCACTCCCAGAAAAGCTAGATCATTGACACAGTTCAAGAACGCTTCTCTCTTCAACTGGTTTACAGATAACCTTGACAGGAGAAATCTGCCACTGAGGGGACAAGATTGAATCTTATCCTGTATCCCTGGGAGACTACTTCCACTGCCCAAGGATCTGGGACATCAACAATCCAAGCCTACAGAAAAGAAGGAAAACCTGCCCCCTACTTGATCCAAGACTGGATCGGGGGTGGCCCCTTCATGCTGACTTAGACTCAGAGGAAGGTTTCTTGGATTGTTTCCCCTTATTCCAAGGTTGACTAGACCTCCATGAAGTCCTAGATTGATCTGTCTTGGAAGAAGAGGAAGAAGGCTTTTGTCCTTTGAAGTTACGAAAGGAACGAAAATGAGAACTCTGGTGACCCTTGGGTCTACCCTTCTAGTTCTGAGGTAGGAAGGCTCCTTTTCCTCCAGTAACTTTGGAAATCATTTCAGCTAGCCCAGGACCAAATAAAGTCTTTCCCTTAAAAGGTAAAGATAGGTTTTTGACTTGGAGGATACATTCGCAGACCAAGATTTTAGCCACAGTGCTCTTGCAAGCTAGAACCGCAAAGCTAGAATTTTTTGGCTCCCAGTCTAACAACATGCATACTGGCATCACAGATAAAGTATTAGCCAGCTAGAAAGCTTTGATCCTATCCTGGATCTCCTCTATGGTAGTCTACTCCGAGAGTCACACCAATAAGAGGCTGCACCAGCAACTGTCGCAAAACTAGCAACTGGTTGCCATTGCAAACCCTGATGAAGAAACGTTTTTCTTAAGTAAGCTTCCAGCTTCTTATCCATAGGGTCCTTAAAAGAGGAACTATCCTCAAGGGAATAGCGGTTCTCTTGGCTAGAGTGGTTGCATGGATATAGCGCCCTCTACCTTAGGCACAGTGCGCCACAGTTCGCGCAGAGTCAGCAACAGGAAACATTTATTATTATTTTTTTTTAAAACAGGTGACGGGGGGAAAAAGAAATTCCCGGAATTTCCCATTCCTGAACTATAATGAGATCTGGAATAGGGAATACCTCCACAGATGTAGGTTTGACATCAAAAACTCTGATAAGTCTATTAGACCTCTTAGGAGTCTCATCCACAGTAGAATCGGAGTCCTCGAACATAGCTAGGACCTCTTTCAAGACTAAATGGAGGTGTGCAAGCTGAAATCTAAAAATGAACACCTCTGAATCCGCTGTACTGGCAACAGCAGATTTAGAATCAGAGATCTCGCCCTCAGAAGCCACTGAGGAATGATCCTCCTCAGATAAATGAGTCAGAACTCTTAGTTTTAGAGATGTTCTTAGATTTTCTCTTTCTCTTACCAGCAAACCCCTAAACCTCCAGCCTCCCAGATCGCCGGCACTAAATAAACCTATTAACCCCTAAACCGCCGGCTCCCCACATCGCAAAACACTAAATTAAACTATTAACTGCTAAACTTAACACCCCCTAACTTTAAATTAAAATTACAATATAACTATATTTAAATAAATAAAAACGTACCTGTAAAATAAAAATGAACCTAAATTTAAACTATAAATTAACCTAACATTACTATTCTAATAAAATAAAAAAACTACCAATTAAAAAATATAAATTACAAATATAAAAAACCTAACACTGTGAAAAAAATTTAAAAAATCTAAAATTACAAACAATAATAAACACTAAATTACGAAAAATAAAAAACACTAAGAATACAAAAAATAATAAACAAAATTTATTAACCCTATAAAAAAAAAAGTAAAAAAAAAGTAAAAACACCCCCTAGCCTACAATAAACTACCAATAGCCCATAAAATTGCCTTTTGTAGGGCATTGCCCTAAGTTAAACAGCTCTTTTAGCTGTAAAAAAAATACAAGTCCTCCCAAAAGTAAAACCCACCACCAACCAACCCCCCAAAATAAAAAACCTAAGTCTAAAAAAAACCCTAAGCTACCCATTGTCCCTAAAGGGGCATTTGTATGGACATTGCCCTTAAAAGGGCATTCAGCTCTTTTACAAGTGCCCAAAGCCCTAATCTAAAAAAAAACTCACCCAAAAAAAATGAAAAAAAAAAAACACCTAACACTACCCCATAAAATCTACTCACGGTTTTTGAAGTCCGGATATCCATCTTCATCCAGGCGGCGACACCTTCATCCATCCCGGGGGTGTCTTTTATCTTCATCCCGATGGGGCGAGGCGGAGCTATCCTGGAAGCCGTTGGCATCCTGCACGGAGCGTCCTTTTCATACAGTCACCACCGTACACTGAAGTTGAATGCAAGGTAGTCATTTCAAAATGGTGTACCTTGCATTCCTATTGGCTGATTTGAGTCTTTGAATTCAAATCAGCCAATAGGATGATAGCTACTGAAATCCTATTGGCTGATTTAAAAAGCCAATAGGATTTCAGTAGCTCTCATCCTATTGGCTGTTTAGGATAGCTCTGCGCCGCTGGGATGAAGATAGAAGACTATTATATTTTGGAGGGGGGGCCTTTTTATTTTTATAGGGCTATTAGATTAGGTGTAATTGTTATTATTTTTGATAATTTTGTTTTTTATTTTTCATAATTTAGTGTTTATTATTTTTTGTAATTTTAGATTTTTTTATTTTTTTCGTACTGTAAGGTTTCTTTAAATTTGTAATTTAGATTTTTTAATTTAATTTTTTTTTTATTTTATTAGAATAGTAATGTTAGGTTAATTTATAATTTAAACTTAGGTTTTGTTTTTATTTCACAGGTAAGTTTTTATTTATTTAAATAAAGCTATATTGTAATTTTAATTTAAAGTTAGGGGGGTTAGGTTTAGGAGTTAATAGTTTATTTAAGTGTTTTGCGATGTGGGGGGCCCGCGGTTTAGGGTTTAATAGGTTTATTTAGTGGCGGCGATGTGGGAGGCTGGAGGTTTAAGGGTTAACAGGTTTATTTAGTGGCGGCGATGTAGGAGGCCGGAGGTTTAGGGGTTAATAGGTTTATTTAGTGACGGCGATATGGAAGGCTGGAGATTAAGGAGTCAATAGTTTTTTTTAGGTGGCGACGATGTCGGGGAGCAGCGAATTAGGGGTCAATAACTTTATTTAGTGTAGGCGATGTCAGGGAGTGGCGGATTTGGGGTTTAATTACTTTTATTATTATTATTATGTTGGCGATGTCGGGGGTGTTTAGACTAGGGGTTTATGTTAGGGTGTTAAGTTTAAACATATTTTTTTCCCCCATAGAGATCAATGGGGTTGCGTTACGGCGATCTCCATTCCGCGATCGCAGGTGTTAGTTTGTTTTCTAACACTCTCTCCCCATTAGTGTCTATGGGGGAAAGTGTGCACGAGCACGTCAAATCAGCCCTTGGCTTTTGTGCAGTATGGAGCTTAACGCACCATAACACACAGCACAAGGAGGCTTTTCAGTAACTCGCAATGGCAGCGCTATGAAGAGTGAAATAATGCAACATTTTTTGCGTTATTTTCGCACCCTGTTTAGCGCAATACTTTTAATCTAGGCGTATGATTTTTCCTCAAATCAATATTAGAGCCCCAATAAACAATTAACCTGAGATCGCTATACTCCTCAGCTCAGCTGAAGAGACTTACCCCCCGGAACCAAAGAAAACAAAAAACTGAGCTATTTCCACTGTCAGAATCAAAGGCATGGCTGATCCATAAATAAGCATGCAACGCTATACTCCTCCACTTCTACAAACATATCCGACAGTCTAGTAAGCAACATGAAAGCAGGACCATCCAATCGGCACTGCTCTAAATTATCCCTACAAGAATGGCTGCAAGAAAAATTAAATACGCAACAGGGATAAAAAGTGTGCGAATAGTCGCCGCGCTAGTCCCTCAGTAAAAAGCATAAAATATATTAAAATGTACATCATGCCTATTTAGCTCCTCAATAAAATGTAAATAAAAACCCCTCTATGATAGATACAGCTCAACCCTCAGGAAGGGTTCTATCTAGAGCCATAGAAAATTAACCCCTCAAGAGCCAGAACCTAATAAAGGATTTATCCATAAAAAAAAATACAAGCAGTACAGTGCCCTCCTTTGCTGACCAAATATTAAAAATATCCCCAAATTAAAAGAAATATTAAACCCGGTCTCCCCTAGAAGGGATATTAACCCTCAAAGTGCTATCTTCTTCTCACCTAGAAGGTAAAAAGCACTTACCTGTGGAATTAAGCTGCTAGGCAGGGAACAGCTTCTTAGGTGTGACAGATTCGCCAACTTCTGACAGGGACCTGTAGAAAAATAAAAACAGAGTAACCAACCCTGGTTTTCTATAAAGGGGTAGCATTGGTATTAGACATTAAGCAAAGACCACCTCATTGTCTTCTAACTGCTAAAAGCCACCTTCACTCTTACTAAAGAGAATTACATGGACACAGCATAGCCCCAATCCTTGCTTGCAAGGAAAAGTACCCATTAAAGGATTAAATATCTTCAGACACCATCTTCGCACATGCTCTCAATGATAAAGGCAAAGAATGACTGGGGATTATGGGTAATGGGAGTGACACTTAACAGCTCTACTGGGGTGTTCTTTGCCTCCTCCTGCTGGCCAGGAGTTGAATTACCACTAGTAAATGGAATGGATTTGTGGACTCTCCATGCCATTGGAAAAAAAGAAGGTTTTCAACGAGTATCTCCCTGGACAGCAAAAGATTGCAAATTTTGCTAAAATACACCTTTATTTGTTGTTAAATGATATGTATTAAGCATATAACATATTTATTAAAACATCTGATTTAAATACAATTCACATATAAAAAAATAAAAATTTCCCTTTAATTACATGATACGAGAAAAAATAAATAGCATTCTACCACTCCCAGCATTTATACAAAGCCATACACAAAGCAGCATGTAAACAACGCCTGCATAGTAGGCTGCCATGCATGCAACCATATAAGCACAAGACCGCAAGGAGATTTCTACATTACAAGGTCATTTTGTGTCTTTGGGATTTATTCCAATCTTGTTGCTTTTTTGGCTCTTGATACACCTTTTTCGTCACTTGAATAAACACAATGCAATCAATAACACCATTTCCATATTGGAAAAAAAGATTAGATGAGATATTAAAAAAGTCAATCATATGATACATGGATACGATCAACTTCAGTAATCACAATCCGTCCAACCACAAGTTATTGACTAAATGTTAGCAACAAAATAGACACATCAAATTCAGCAGCCAAAGGCACTTGAAAAAGTGCTCAACAACCACAGATCAAACAATAATACACATCTGATAAACAAAAACAACATAGGCTACAGATCTGAGTATGCTTGGATCCGAAAACAAGATGGTTCTGTCCATGCTAACGCTTTGATAACTATTGAATCTCACTAAATAAGTATAAGAATTCTGAAAATGTTATCCCCATAAATTAAATGTAAAAACACACAATAAAAAACATATTTACAAAGTATCAATAGTTGCAATAAGCAAAGAGAGAGAGAGAGAGAGAGAGAGAGGAGACTGTCAGATGAGGAGAGAACTTTTTTGTGTATTGATTTGTTTTGACGGTGGTTGCCAGGCATTATTGGTTGTTGGAGTTATCAATCTTGGCTGTGTTTGATACGGAAAGACTGTGATGATTTTGATAAATCGCTTGATACCATGTTACCAATATTGAACAAGAATTTCAGAGAGATCGGAATAAAGCCTTTAACATGTAATATAAATAAAAAGAATGAAATAAAAAAAAAAAAAAAAAAAGATGCATAGGCATTTAAGCAAAAATAAAACTTCTCTATTCCCCTTACAACAGTTTAGTCTTTACTCATAATATACATTTAAATGGTACTAGCATCTAGGGGAGAAGTGCATGAGAATGTGCAGACGTACACCACTTGGACAATAAAGTTTCTTTCTTGAGTAGATCTTACATATTCACTTGCCCTGCTCTGCTTAAAAACTTCTAACCTTAAAAGCCATGTTTTCAGTAACTGTGACATTCATTTTCATAATTTCATTAATCTACAAGATTAGGATAATAAATTATACTGAACTACTCCTTTGTTCATCAGGAATTCTGTAGTTCTTTAATTAAATTTTACTTAACATGCTCTTAGAATGAAATTGCTCATTGTGTTTTATACACCAAGTTAATGTTGCAACCTTTCAATGATGTATGAAATGCTCTAGTTCGCTAGAACATTTTATCCATGCACGTATGATTGCCTCTGACTACGGCGTTGATCACAGTCTAGCATTTAATAATTATCGCCATGTTAATGGCTGCAGATGAGCCCTTGTCGATGGCGACTCAATAAGACGTTTTCATTCTCGAGTTTGTGAATACTTAACATGTTCCAGTCATGTTTGTCTGATCATTATCCCAATTCTTGATACATAACACATTTACAAAGCTGTTTTCCACAGCTGAAGAGATAAACCCCCAGACCACACTTTTTACTTGTTACAGAGTACCCCAAAAAGTTTTTGAATGTAAACACACAAAAAACAGAAACAAACCCTTTCTGCTGTTAAAAAAAGCAACAATAAGCACTTTTACACAAATACAAATGAGCCAGATCAATAAACACACTAAGCACACATTCCCACATATTGATAATGACTGAATCCTCTAGAGATGTGCACACACATATTCCTATGGTTTTGGCACAGGTTAATTACACACAAATGACCTTTTATTATCACTACACTACTATTAAATGAGATCAATCAACACACAGACCCTTCAACCTGTGCAATAGTGTGATCCATAAAATTGCCATTGTGTTTGTCATTAATTGTGCACGTTTGATTTTTGGAATAAAACATTAGCATTTATTGTTGTTTTTTTTTAGAGGTTGTGAGGGTTTAACCTCAAAAGCATTTTAGAATTGTGATCACTGGAAAAACACCATACCGGCCGACGTTCAGAAATTGTTATCTGTTGAAAACAAACACAAAACTGTGATCAAACCCTATTCATTGAACCTAGAGGCATTGCAAATGACACTTCCAATGACTGGCTGCTACAAACATATGTCACTTGTGATTGGCTCACATCAGATGTGACATACTCAGGAGCCGCTATACTCTACAGCTTTTGAGTGGATTTTAAATAAAAGGTCATTAAACACTATTTTTTTCTTTGATGATTCAGATAGAGCTTATAATTTTAAACAACTTTCCAATTTACTTCTATTATCAAATGTGTTTAATTCTTTTGGTATCCTTTATTGAAGCAGCAGCAACAGAAATGCACTACTGCAAACTAGCTGAACACATCAGGTGAGCAAATGACAAGAGGCTCACAAAGGATACCAAAAGAACAAGGCAACTTACATAAAATAAGTAAATTGAAAAAAATAATTTAAAATGACATGCTCTTTTTTAATCATAAAAGATTAATTTTAATGCATTCCTGTGGTAGACAATCATATGCAAAATACTAAAGATCTCTAACACATTCATGTGTGCCCCAAACACAGAGTAGGATCTATCAGTAGGTCTTTAAATATTGACTAGCACATCACACCATTCTTATGTGATTTCCCATCCTCCTCACAGCCAGTAGTGAAGATATGAAAAATAAATGTGTAAATGTGTTCTGCAGCAGTATATCCTGCCCAATAAAAATACATATTTTGTGTAAGTCATGATTTATATAAAATGTATTAAAATGCAGTGCACGTTATGAGCAAGCACACTTCTCATTACATTAAACATGCTGAGAGGTGCATCACACTGGCACATTTTAAAAAAAATATTACACTATAATGTCCCTTTAATCAACACAGCAGTTTGTCTGCATAACTGATTGGGCAGATGACTCCAAAACAGCTGAGCAGTTTGGACTAAACCCCACTGTTTGGATAAAAATTGGGCAGGTGTTAAAGGGACAGTAAACTATAAAATTGTTTTTCCCTTAATGTGTTTCCATTTACTTTTTTTTACCAGCTGCAGAGTATGAAATGTATGAGATTTGCTTTTTTTAAGGCTTATTTGTGTATATGAATTAGCTGGTTTTGTGTTTTGAAGCCACAACCTAATACAATGGGTTGAGCTTGTAGGTATAATCAGATCCCATTACTTTATCACATTGTGTACATATACATGCTTATTTATCTTATATCTGTCAGTAAACCAATCACCAATACTTGGAGAGAACAATGTAAAAAAAAATTTTTTAACCTTATCTCTTCTATAATCCACTGGGAGTGTAATTTATTCTCCATGAGGCCAAAACCTTTCAGGATGGGTGGGGATACCACAGGCTAAATAAACTAATTCAAATGCCAATATAAGGCTAATGGAAATACTTGTAAACAATTTAATACACTCCAGCAGGTAAAGTGGATCATTGGGAACAAATTAAAGGGGAGAGCATTTTTGAGTAAACTGTCCCTTTAAGGTTAGACCTCAGCTATGTTTTCCTGGACACTTATGAGTTACACATGTTGCAGGGTGTGCACGGAGGAACATGTATTGCAGCATGTGTAGCTCATAAGTGTCCAAAAAAGCATGGCCAATTTAGCAACCCTAGCAGGTGATAATTCTATGAGTGTTGTATGCTGAATAACCTGCCTCATTTTGCCTATATTTGTTTATGTAAAGTGCTATATTTTTTGACATTTTGGTAGGTCACATTTTCAGACATTATTCCTAGTGTCAACAATGATGGAATATTACAAACTCAAATACCTGCTGTTCAGTGTGTGAAGCACCACTTGTCTCCTGACTGCTGCTGATTCTGGAGTTGTGTCCTTCTCATGAGAGACTCATTCTGCTAAGCTGCCTACACATATGAATTTACCTGCACAGAGCCTAAGAGCACCTTCTATGTGCAGCAACGTTTTCATTTCCTGTACATTAAAGGGACATTCTAATCAGAAAATGACTGACTCATTAGCTCATGTAATTGTTGCATTACTGATTAGCTAACAAGGAGGTCAATCACAATCCTTTAGAAAAGTTGAATGATTTTTCTACAAAATTCAGGAGCGCTAGTATCATGAGCCAACAATCACCAGCGATGTTATGCTCAGGAGAAGCAGTGCCGAGCAGGTCTTTATCTATGTGTTTTTTAATCCTATGTGTTAAATGCATAGTAACCCAGGATGAGTAAATAATATTATTATATGTATATATACTTATTATGTAATATTTATTATTCTTTGTATGTCATATCTTTTCTTCAAAATACTCACTGGGTGCTTCTAGCCTCTCAACAAAATCAAACTACTTTATTTCCTGCTGTATGTTACATATAGCACCCAATCATTCTTGTGTTCTTGCCAGGGGCCCAGGAGTAAAATTAAAGGTTAAGATGCCTCCTTACCCCTTCTATGCCTAATGCTTACTATCAGGGGAAAAAAGCTTTGGATCAGAGGAGCGTGCACAACCCGAAAGGACACAAAGTGATGGTCAGGTAAGTAGCACCACTAGCTACAGAATATCAATAAAAACACACACAGAGACGGAAAAGAAAGGCATGTAAATAGCAGTACGATGGGGCAAACTTGATTTGTGTGCGTTATTGAAAAATTGTACAAATGGACTAATTTGTGTGTAACCTGCAACAGAAAGTGTTAAAATCAGCATTAATAAAATCCACACATTAGGGCGGATTTTAGTGTGAGCGGACATGATCTGCTGTAGCGGATCATGTCCACCGCACATCGATAAATTTATTTCACAAGCATTTCTCGTGAAAAGCATATGCAATGGTGCCCCCTGCACATTCGCAGCCAATCGGCCGCTAGCAGGGAGCGTCAATCAACCCGATCAGGCTGATTGCTGTCCGCCGCCTCAGAGGTGGTGGACAAGTTAAGGAGCAGCGGTCTTATGTGTGTTATCTGCAGCCATCGGTAGAATCACTGAATTGTGTGTTACCTGCAGTCAGCGGTAAAATCACTGAACTGTGTGTTACCTGCAGCCAGAGATAAAATCACTGATCTGTGTGTTACCTGCAGCCAGAGGTAAAATCCCTGATCTGTGTGTTACCTGCAGTTAGAGGTAAAATCAATGATCTGTGTGTTACCTGCAGCCAGAGGTAAAAAATTACTGATCTGCATGTTACCTGCAGCCAGAGGTAAAAATCACTAATATGTGTGTTGCCTGCAGTCAGGGGTAAAATCACTGATCTGCGTGTTGCCTGCAGTCAGAGGTCAAATCACTGATCTATATGTTACCTGCAGTCAGAGGTAAAATCACTGATCTGTGTGTTACCTGCAGTCAGATGTAAAATCACTGATCTATATGTTACCTGCAGCCAGAGGTAAAATCACTGATCTGTGGGTTACCTGCAGTCAGATGTAAAATCACTGATCTGTGTGTTACCTGCAGCCAGAGGTAGAATCACTGATCTGTGTGTTACCTGCAGCCAGAGGTAGAATCACTGATCTGTGTGTTACCTGCAGTTAGAGGTAAAATCACTGATCTGTGTGTTACCTGCAGACAGAGGTGAAATCACTGATCCGTGTGTTGCCTGCAGCCAGAGATAAAATCACTGATCCGTGTGTTGCCTGCAGTCAGGGGTAAAATCACTGATCCGTGTGTTGCCTGCAGTCAGGGGTAAAATCACTGATCTGTGTGTTACCTGCAGTTAGAGATAAAATCACTGATCTGTGTGTTACCTGCAGCCAGAGGTAAAATCACTGATCTGTGTGTTACCTGCAGTTAGAGGTAAAATCACTGATCCGTGTGTTACCTGCAGCCAGAGGTAAAATCACTGATTCGTGTGTTGCCTGCAGCCAGAGGTAAAATCACTGATCCGTGTGTTGCCTGCAGCCAGAGGTAAAATCACTGATCCGTGTGTTGCCTGCAGTCAGAGGTAAAATCACTGATCTGTGTGTTGCCTGCAGCCAGAGGTAAAATCACTGATCCGTGTGTTACCTGCAGCTAGAGGTAAAATCACTGATCTGTGTGTTACCTGCAGCTAGAGGTAAAATCACTGATCTGTGTGTTACCTACAGCCAGAGAAAAAATCACTGATACGTGTGTTACCTGCAGCCAGAGGAAAAATCACTGATACGTGTTACTTGCAACCAGAGGTAAAATCACTGACCTGTGTACATTAACTGACATCCAAAAACCAGGGTATGGTTACAGATCTGTGTGTATTTCTGTCATCCAAAAAGGGCACAACATGACTGATTTGTGTGTTACATACAGCCAGAAATAGGTAAATTCACTGATATGTGCATATTGACATTTGTGTGCATTACTGACATCTGAAAGGGGACAAAAAGACTGATTGGTTTATTACCTGCATCCAGAAATGGGTAAAATCAGTGATCTTTGTGTGACTTCCAAAAAATAGGATAACCTTACAGTCAGCCAATGGGAGAAAAACAGCTCTATGCATCCTACTGGCAGCAAGAGGGGAGTACAAGGGACAGTCTACTCCAGAATTTTTATTGTTTAAAAAGTTAGATAATCCCTTTGTTACCCACTCCTCAGTTTTGCATAACCAACACAGTTATATTAATACACTTTTTACCTCTGTGATTACCTTGTATCTAAGCCTCTGCAAACTGCTCCCTTATCTCAGTTCTTTTGTCAGACATGCATTTTAGCCAATCAGTGCTGACTCTTAATTATCTCCATGGGAGTGAGCACACTGTTATCTATATGCCACACACAAACTAGCAGTGTTTATCTGTCAAAAACTGTCATAATGCAGTGAGATAAGAGGCAGTTGAATATCTTAGAAATTAGCATATGAGCCTACCTAGGTTTAGCTTTCCATAAAGAATACCAAGTGGGCAAAGCAAATTTGATGATAAAAGTAAATTGGAAAGTTGTTTAAAATTGCATGCCCTATTTGATTCATGAAAGTTTAATTTTGACTAGACTGTCCCTTTAAAATCATCTGTCTGTGTGTTACTGGCACCCAAGGTGGGTAAATATATAATTTGTGGGTGAGGATAAGTATAAGAATAGATAAAAGGGAATGGAGCAGATGTAAGAAAAAAGGATCAAGGGGTAATGTAGTAAAATCCATAGAGGGCCCTTATATAATGGAAACCTGACAGTTGTGCATATGGTTGTTGCACAGATATTAACATGTCTGACGTACATTTAGAAATATAAAAAAAAATAAAACATAAAAAATGACAAGTTCTACAATGTTTATCTCACCTGTTTTTTAGATGGGCTTCAACATCGCAACGTTGCATGATCTCTTTACACTTGGTGTTAAAAGGACAAGAAACCACAAGCTTATCCAGCAACTTATGCACCAGAATGCTGGATTTCTTGCACAGCTTGAAATGCAGGCGCTTTCGATCCAGCGGACAGAAGTCCTTCTCCTGTAAGAAGTTCCTGAGGCACTTATAACAGAACGTGTGGCCGCATGGGGTGTCCAACGGCTGCAGCAATGGTTGAAGGCAAATGTGGCAAACCAAGTCATCATCAACTTCGTTCTGGTAATTGTACAGGTGGTTTTCTCGTGTCCAGTGCTGCTGACCGCACTCGAAGCACAGGGGGTTTAATGAAGAGTCATCTTCCATTGAAACAAGCACCTCGGTTGATGTACCCATACTGAATGGCCTGGAGATCATCCGCAGCTAAACTTTCATTTTGCCCCTGCTTGATACGGACTCACTGCCATGTGTCTGTTAAAATCAAAATGACATAAGTTGCTATAACTGACAAAAACAGGCTATTTCATTTTAAAATCATGCACACATAAACAGGTCAAAATGGTTTCTCTTTCAAATATACATTTTGCAAATTATAAAAAATCATATGGGCATAAAATGCTGTAAAACCCACACTGGCACACAGAATAATGGTATCCATTTTTCTGTCCTTTATGAAATGCTGGTAAAGCGGAAAAAAAGCAAGTGGTATGGATTTTGTATGATGTTAGCTTTCTATATTACGTGAATCTTTGTTCTTGACCTTTAATCTAGAAACAATTAGCCTCAGAATAATTTGCAAATGTATTTTTAAAATATTAATTGTTAAAATATAGAAGAAATAAGTGTAAAGTTTTAATTTCTAACCCTCCCCCTTTCACGTGTGGCAGCCATCTTAGGTACTGGCAGCTGTCGGCCAGTACCCAGTTTATAGAAAGTTTTTGTTTTCTGTAGTATAGGGGTCCCTCTACCGATCTCTCCCCACGATCATTTTGTAAGGCCCCCTCTGATTTGCCCTTTTTCTGTAGTGCCGTAACCCATCCCTCCTTCTTCCTTCCAAACTTTGTTTCCATAGTGATCATTATCATGCTCCGTTACCATAAGAAGGCTGATGCTGGAAGTCCACAAACAGCAAGTCTCCATTGTCACTTGACAATCAAGACCGCTTGGGCTTCCAGCATTATGGACGTAGACCTACATTATATAGTACAATGGGCTATGTATCACATGACGTAGGTCTACATACACTTGGGCAAAGGGGTTAACTTTCTAGATCTTGTTCTTGTAACCACTCAAAAAAAACATACTAAAAAACAGTTTATTTTTAAAACATAATTTGTACACTTAACATTTATTTTTATACAATAAATTAATTCAGTCCAATAAAAAGTATTACTACTTACTACACACACACACACACACACACACACATATATATATATATATATATATATATATATATATATATATATATATATATATACAGTATATACATATATATATAGTATCTCACACAAGTGAGTACACCCCTCACATTTTTATAAATATTTTATTATATCGTTTCATGTGACAACACTGAAGAAATGACACGTTGCTACAATGTAAGGTAGTGAGTGTACAGCCTGTATAACAGTGTAAATTTGCTGTCCCCTCAAAATAACTCAACACACAGCCATTAATGTCTAAACTGTTGGCAACAAAAGTGAGTACACCCCTAAGTGGAAATGTCCAAATTGGGCCCAAAGTGTCAATATTTTGTGTGGCCACCATTATTCTTCAGCACTGCCTTAACCCCCATGGGCATGGAGTTCACCAGAGCTTCACAGGTTGCCACTGGAGTCCTCTTCCACTCCTCCATGACGACATCACGGAGCTGGTGGATGTTAGAGACCATGTGCTCCCCAACCTTCCATTTGAGGATGCCCCACAGATGCTCAATAGGGTTTAGGTCTGGAGCAGGGACGTGCACTCATAGGAGGCAGGGGAGGCAGTGCCTACCCTGCCATATGTGGCCAAAGCTTAATTAAATTTTAATTAAAACAAAGAAAAGTCCAAAAAAAATATTTTCCCCCCATGTAATGCTATGGGGAGGCAGGTACAGGAACGTTTCTCTCCATTGCAGTACATGGGTCAAAGGAAAAGCTGTGCTGCAGTGCCACCTGTGTTCTGTCAATATATTAGCAGCAAAAATTGGGACCAATAGGAGGCACCCCTCTTGATGCCTCCTAGCAAGTGAAGGAGATATAGATTAATCAGAAGGAGGATGCAGTTGTGACACAACTGGAAGCTGAGGTAACCTAAGAACAGATGACACCAAGCAGAGGAGTAAAGTAGTATTCTACATCTCTTGTGATTCATAAATTGTGTTAAGATACAGCTCATTATCAGGGGGGGGGGCAGTAAGTGAGCATAACCCAATACTGACAGGAAGTCAAAGGGTCAATTCAAATTTAAATCCATCATTTAAAACCCAGAGTTTGAAGTTAAGTGTGCAGTGTCCACATTATTTAAATTAAAGTTTTTGACATTGAATATTGCTAAGCCTCCCTTTTTCATGGTTATTTGATTTAATTAGGTACAAACTCCATATATGTTATGTCTGTTCAGTCAGAGGATGCAGTATCTATTTTTATTTTTCTCTGTGTCTCCATTTATTTAAAGACTGCTGTTAACTTGTAATTCACAAATCAATTGAAAGCTGTTGCATTGTGTTTTTAATATGTGCTGCTTTTATACAAGTTTATATTAATAATGAGTCATTTAAAAAATATATGTAATTATTGCAGTTAAATGTTTTTAGAAATAATGCCACTGTAAAGTAACTGGTTAAACACATAGTCAAAAGGAGACATTTAAAATTAAACTTTTATGATTGAGGTAGAGCATGCTATTTGAATAGACTTTTCTAGTTATTTATATTTTGAGAATTAGCATCAACTGTTACTGGCCCCATGTCAGCAAATCAAATTAATTTTTGAAAGGAACATGAAAGTTATAATTACATTACCATCATTCAGATAGAAATTGCACACAAAAAATAAATAAATAAACTTTATATTTTACTTTTATTATTATGTACTTCATTCTTTTGGTATCCTTTGGTGTCCTTTGTTGAAGAGCATACCTAAGTGGGATGTGCACGTGCATTTTTTGAACACCATATTGCAGCAGCTGTGTTGGCAGTATTAATAACTTGTCCTTTGTGTAAAACTTGTATGGTAAATTATTTCTATTTTTACAATACAGTAGTGAGTAGAGAAGAGATTGTGTATCATTCTAATTGCTTAGTAACTATCACTGTGCCACAGAATTGTGTGAGTGTGTATGTGAGCAGAGTGTGTGTGGGTGTCAGTGAGCAGAGTATTGTGCTTTATTCTCCAGGTAATCAATACATTTCCGATGAGCTGGTGCTTTAGTGCAGTGTTTCTCAACAATGGTCCTTAAGTACCCCAACAGGCCAGGTTTTCATTATAGCTGAATCAGTGCACAGGTGAAGTAATTAGCTGATCAGTAACTCAGTGGTTACTAACTTGCTCTCACCCATCACCTGATTATGTCACCTGTGCACTGGTTCAGCTATCATGTAAACCTGCCCTGTTGGGGGTACTTGCGGCCCTCTGTACATGTGTTTCTCCGGCGTATCATATCTAGTGCCTCACCAGCCTCTGACCTCACTGCACGTCACTGGTCTGGAGACATGCTTGGTCAGTCCATAACCTTTACCCTCAGCTTATTTAGCAAGGCATTGGTCGTCTTGGAGGTGTGTTTAGGGCCGTTATCATGTTGGAATACTGCTCTGCAGCCCAGTCCCTGAAAGAAAGGGATCATGCTCTGCTTCAGTAAGTCACAGTACATGTTGGCATTCATGGTTCCCTCAATGAACTGTAGCTCCCCAGTGCCGGCAGCACTGATGCAGACCCAGACCATGACACTCCAACCACCATGCTTGACTGTAGGCAAGACACATTTGTCTTTGTATTCCTCACCTGGTTGCCGCCACACACGCTTCACACCATCTGAACCAAATAACTTTATCTTGGTCTCATTGGACCACAGGACATGGTTCCAGTAATCCATGTCCTTAGTCTGCTTGTCTTCAGCAAACTATTTGCAGGCTTTCTTGTGCATCATCTTTAGAAGAGGCTTCCTTCTGGGACGACAGCCATGCAGACCAATTTGATATGCAGTGTGCAGCGTATGGTCTGAGCACTGACAGGCTGACCCCCCACCCCTTCAACCTCTGCAGCAATGCTGGCAGCACTCATACATCTATTTCCCAAAGACAACCTCTGGATAGGACCCTGAGCACGTGCACTCAATTTCTTTGGTCAACCATGGCTAGGCCTGTTCTGAGTGGAACCTGTCCTGTGAAACTGCTGTATGGTCTTGCCCACCGTGCTGCAGCTCAGTTTCAGGGTCTTGGCAATCATTTTATAGCCTAGGCCATCTTTATGTAGAGCAACAATTCTTTTTTTCAGATACTCAGAGAGTTCTTTGCCATGAGGTGCTATGTTGAACTTCAAGTGACCAGTATGAGAGAGTGTGAGAGCGATAACACCAAATGTAACACACCTGCTCCCCATTCACAGCTGGGACCTTGTAACACTAACGAGTCACATGACACCGGGGAGGGAAAATGGCTAATTGGTCCCAATTTGGACATATCCACTTAGGGGTGTACTCACTTTTGTTGCCAACGGTTTAGACATTAATGGCTGTGTGTTGAGTTATTTTTAGGGGACAGCAAATTTACACTGTTATGCAGGCTGTACACTGTAGCAAAGTGTCATTTCTTCAGTGTTGTCATATAAAAAGGTATAATAAAATATTTACAAAAATGTGAGGGGTGTACTCATTTTTGTGAGATTCTGTATATATATATATATATATATATATATATACATACACACGCACACCAATATATACATAATATACATATATGTATATATTTTTTATTTAACTTTGAGGAGAACTCTCACTATCCAGCAAAAAAGTACCAGGGTGCAATCTCAATCAATTTGGGGTGGACTTTATTTTTTATATATATATATATATATATATATATATATATACATACACACATATATACAGTATATGAAAAAATAAACCTGTTACGCACTAACTCTATCAGAGCAAAAGAGTGACTCTATGGGGTCTATTTATCAACGCGTCAACTGATAATATGCTTGAATCCTGCATCGTATTTGTCGTGAGATTGATCCGCCGTAGTTATCAAAGCGTCAAGATCGGCAAATGTTGAAATTTGTGATGTAAAATACGATCCCTTGATCTCAATCCGACGCAGATCGATACTTGCGTCACTACAGATGTTTCAAATTCACATTTGTATATATATATATATATATATATATATATACACACACACCAATATGTATATGTATATATGTATATGTATATATATATATATATATATATATATATATATATATATATATATATATATATATATATATATATACATACGAATTTGAAACATTGAGCCTTTTCCAAATTTATCAAACATTTAACAGGTACACCTCGCGTGTATTCCGACGCAGCGTACCTAGTTTTCAATCCGCCACCCTTGAGGTTGCGGATGCCATAGAACTCAATGGGAGTCTGAAAACACAGAAAGCTTATGTTCGATGCTGCAAGAGAATGAAGTATATTACATAATAAAAGTAAATTAGAAACTCTATTAAAATTGTATACCCTTTCTAAATCAAACAATATTATTGCTCCACATTTGGTGCACTAGTAGATATAGGGGTAAAAATGAAAAATACATTACTACGTATGGATTATGCTGCAATTTTGTCTCTCATTACAAAGCAAGGGGACAATCGGCTAGATTACGAGTTTTGCGTTATGAGTAGTGCGGTGCTAATGTGCAGTTTTTTTCTCACCACTCACTTACCTGCAGCGCTGGTATTACAGATTTTTACAAACCTGGTGTTAAAAGGCAAGAAGTGAGCGCAGAGCAAAATTGAGCTCTACACTACACCCCAATACCAACGCTGCTTAAGTCAGCGGTGAGCTGGTCGTACGTGCTTGTGCACGATTTCCCCATAGACATCAATGGGGAGAGCCGGCTGAGAAAAAGTCTAACACCTGTAATAAAGCAGCGTAAAGCTCAGTAACGCAGCCCCATTGATTCCTATGGGGAAACTAAAGTTATGTTTACACCTAACACCCTAAGATGAACCCCGAGTCTAAACACCCCTAATCTTACACTTATTAACCCCTAATCTGCCACTCCGGACATCGCCGCCACCTACATTATATTTATTAATCCCTAATCTGCTGCCCCCAACATCGCCGACACCTACATTATATTTATTAACCGCTAATCTCCCGCCGCAAATGTTGCCGCAACCTACCTACACTTATTAACCCCTAATTTGCCGCCCCCAATGTCGCAGCCACTATTCTAAATTTATTAACCCCTAAACCTAAGTCTAACCCTAACACCCCCTAACTTAAATATAATTAAAATAAATCTAAATAAAACCTACAATTATTACCTAAATAATTCCTATTTAAAACTAAATACTTACCTATAAAATAAACCCTAAACTAGTTACAATATAACTAATAGTTACATTGTAGCTAGCTTAGGGTTTATTTTTATTTTACAGGCAAGTTTGTAATTATTTTAACTAGGTAGAATAGTTATTAAATAGTTATTAACTGGGGGGCGGAGCCAACTGCCAACATGGATGGCCGCACATGCAGAGAGCTCTGAACACTAGTAAATTTAAGAGACCAATTATTACATAATAGCTGGTAAACAACTACCACTACAGCCTTCTAATAGCTCCTAGACTACTCTGAAACTAATTTGCCCCCTCTCGGAAGTGTACATTTCTGCTATATCTATAGGATCAGGAGACACGGGGACAAAGCTTTACGGCCTTCTGTGGGTATTGAACATGGAGGACTCTTACACTATGATACAGTCCTTGCTTATGCATCTAGAAGATAAAATGGACAAACACTTTATTGATCTCACAGCAGCATGTAGAGGCGAGGACAGAGATTGTTCGGATTGCCCTAATACAATAACGCCGGCATCCATTAAGGTGAGAGACCAAACTGAGCCGCTTCACAACGATCCACCTCTAGACTGCGCTGAACCAACAGAGGAGTTTACACTACTCCCGGCAGCAAAGCAACTTTGTGAGAGCCAGATGGCAGTAGTGGCGGAACAACTCCTTAAACAGAGAAGGTATGGGGGCACTGTGATTCCTGCTAGCAGATACCTGACTCCCTGCGACCCTAACCTGCTCCCAGATAAGTCCTTGACTTCTACATATTTCAGAAAGCTAGGAGCCCACAGCATTCTGGATTCCTATAGCTGCCGTAGCAGCGCAAATTACCTAATCTCCCCTGAATACTTATGCGACATTGCGTCGCTCGTTTTACTGCCGGAAGAGACCCAGCCGGGGTTGAAGTTGCTGAAGGGTGTCTTTGCACTGTATTGGCCCCATAGACATAGAATAGATAGCAGCACACGTGTGGTCTTCATGAGCCGGATTCAGAGTTGTGTCGCTGAGCTGTCGAATTTGAAGAATCCTATACCGGTGGGACTTAAAACTGGAGTGGGGTAAATTTATAATGGCTGCCCTTACCGCCAGTCCCCAAATCTCGCTGTTCTGGAATAGACTTTGCCGCAGCTAAGTAGTAGACTCTTGTGTGACTTACATTCAACACATATGGGAGACTTTTTATTTTTACTTCTTTTATTTTTCAATTGACACTACCGGACTGTACTGTTAGTCTCTATTTATGTATAATGGGATGTTTTTGCCTTCTTTCATGCAACTGTCATGGCGACCACTACCTGCAACATATAATACCCAGCATGCTAATCATTTCACTTTTTTAGGCGCGAACATATTTTACTTGCATAGTTTAACACTGTTTATAACCCTGTTATTACTTAGAGCCTGCCTGCCTAAATGGTTTGATAAATATTAAATAAGTTATGTACATGCTAAATCTCTATATATAGTTACTCTAGATTAAACTCCTTATCACACTGCATTTATATGTTTTATCTACATGTCTGTCACTGTTCAGGACGGTGCTATTACTCACAAAGGTTCAGTGGCGTTGGTACTGTCATTAAGCTGTTTATACTGCAATATTAACTAGACCTGTAATTATACATCCCAACAGCCACCCTAGTTTTTACATTCTAGATGCTGCATACTATAGTCTGACATATTGGGGCAAGAGTGATGTATATTGTACATATATTACTGTTACTAGGGGCTGAGTCCTACTCTATTTAGACCATATGGTACCTGCATTTCCTCCAGCTGGTGAAGGTGGTGGGGATTTTGATTAACACCCCATATTGCAGTATATATGTGTGTAAAGTAGGAGGCACTTACTTACCTTAAGTATTAACATACTACTCGGCCCATGGCACCTATACTCCAGGCACTATATATATCCTGGCAAAATTTGCCTATTTAAAGTATTAGTACTACTGCAGATCTATACGTAGGGGTATAGGCTCTCACCTTCACATACTTCATTTAATGTATATAGCTCAAAACATATATGGATGTTGCTCATTATCTAAAGGTATACCTGTGCTCATATTAGGGGCTCTACCTACAACCTCTTATGTACCCCGATTTCACAAAGATCTTACACAATAATGCCCTACTAGGGGAAAAACCCCAGCTTTTGTTACTCACCTATATGATACGTGATATATGTATATTTACCCTTGGTACCATCCTGTTATGAACACTATATATTCCTATTGGAGATTTTCTCTTTTGTATTATATTATATTGCATCATATCTATGCATGATACTGGTCTGTAGTGTGACCTCAAGCAGTCCCCCTAGCAGTCTACGACTATTAACCCATGTGTATGTGATAGTTAGTATTGTACTCAGGTTATAGCCGCATGCAGTTTAGGCTACATGTATAGTATGCTTTTAGTTAAATTTAATCACTGTTATACTTTACATGTCAGTTTCGTTCTATATCCCATGCCACATGTTATACAACGATAAATAAGTGACCATGTTCATTAACATTTCTATGGTCTCTCGCCCCCCCACAGTAGTTGACCATAGCTATTTATATTGCTATTGTTTCTATTTCCATCAAATAATTTAAGTATGCTATAATATTGTTATATAGACATATTATCTATATAAGCGGTGCTTACCCGCTGACAATTTCCTAATTCCCCCCTTGCTTTTTATGAAGCTCTTGACATTATGACCCTGACTTTAACAATATGAAACGGTCAAGTACAAATTAGTTCAGAATAAAA
Organism: Bombina bombina; assembly: GCF_027579735.1. NCBI lineage: Eukaryota > Metazoa > Chordata > Amphibia > Anura > Bombinatoridae > Bombina > Bombina bombina. The sequence goes on along the minus strand of NC_069501.1, from coordinate 1,122,866,109 downwards.
TGGGTCTATATGGTAGCTACAGTGCTCTTTCAGAGTGCCTTTTTAACATTATGGCCTGGAATAATAGCTACCCAAATTATCATATAAAAAAAACAAAATGAGGTTCTCAGATGTATTTTGGCATTTATTATATATATTTTATTTTTTATTTTTTGCCTGTTATATTGTTATTACGACAATCATTGCTATGTTTTTGAAACCTGTATATGCCATAGTTTTTTGTTGTCATTATGAAAAACCCTCAATAAAAAATTATTTATAAAAAAAAAAATAGTTATTAACTATATAATAACTACCTAGCTAAAATAAATACAAATTTACCTGTAAAATAAAACCTAACCTATATTACAATAACACCTAACACTACACTACAATTAAATAAATTCCCAACATTAAATACAATTAAATAAATTAAATTAAATTAGCTAAATCAGGACAAACTCGTAATACTAGTGCTATGGAAGTCCCATAGAAAAAAGGGTTTACAAACTTTACGTAAGTCGGTTTGCGGTAAGGCCAAAAAAGTGTGCGGTGCCCCTAAACCTGCAAGACTCGTAATATCAGCGGTAGTGAAAAAGCAGCATTAGGACCTGTTAACGCTGCTTTTTCAGCTTACCGCAAAACTCTAGCCGAATATTTCTACAAATTTGTTGAAAAGTTTTGCCCCAAACTTGTCGCACTAATAGATATAGAAATTAAAAATTAAATAAATACACAACATAATATAGCTAACTTCCTTTTTATTTTTTGCGAAAAATCTATGTGCACCATGTTTAAGCCATGTAATACAAGTCACACTCTCCACTTCGCAACAATTTTGACGCAACACTTCGCACCAAATTATGACGCAAACTCCTAAACAACCCACACACTAGTGAATTTTTCAACCACTTTTGATTGGAATATGCATAATCACATTATTTATGATATCAGCTAATCTGATTCAATTATACATTTTAAACTATCACTAACGAATCAGATTGCTCGATACTTGTGTCATTGATCACTCTACAGAACTTGTAAGTGCCATTTGTTACATTGTGTATTATACTTTGAAAGTATGTACAGTATATGTGAAATTAGAATTAAAGATAAACATTGATGCTGACATTAGGACACACAGTGTAATATTTTAGACAAGGATTTTAAAATTCGAATTGATGTTTGATTCAATATAATCTTAAGATGATAGCTCAAAGGGATAGCCCACCTAAAAATAAACTGTCATGATTCAGATACAGCAACAATTAAAATAATCGCTTTACTGTCATGCTATTTCCAGTGTATTTCTTCCTTCTCTTAAATTTCTTTTTCAGTAAGAAATGTCATCTTATATGCCAGGCCATTTTATAACACCTGTGAAGGGTAGTTTTTAAAACTAGATTGCAATCAGGAGGGGTTACACAGGTACAGAGAGAAAACTGGCCCAGCTCTTTAGCTCTTAAAATATCCATTGATTGCAAATAAATACATATGATACCCTGATTACATGTTATATTTGCAATTATTCCTGCTCAGAAAATAGTAAATTTACACTATATACATAAAGTGGAATAAATAAACACAGAGGTAAGAAAGATAACATTGTTTAGAACAAAAAAACATAAATTATGCTTACCTGATAATTTCATTTCCATCTGTACGAGAAGTGTGCATGGCTTCATTTATTACTTGTGGGAAATATAGAACCTGGCCACCAGGAGGAGGCAAAGACACCCCAGCCAAAGGATTAAATACCTCCCCCACTCCCCTAATCCCCCAGTCATTCTGCCGAGGAAACAAGGAAAAGTAGGAGAAATATCAGGGTATAAATGGTGCCAGAAGAAAAACAAAAGAAATAACCAGTACAAAAAGAACCTTCCAAGACAGTATCTTAATGTCATGAGAATGCGTAGGCTCAAACGGAGCCCTCTACAAAACCTGGTGAAGAGACCATTCCCCCAGATGAAACGATTGTCTGCTGAGAAAATCCGCTTCCCAGTTGTCCACACCGGGAATGTGGATCGCTAACAGGGAGCAGTTGTTGGTCTCCGCCCACTCCAGAATCCGAGATACTTCCCTCATGGTTAGGGAGCTTCTCGTTCCCCTCTGATGGTTGATGTAAGCCACCGAGGTAATGTTGTCTGACTGGAATCTGATAACCTGGAAAGAACCTAGAAGGGGCCTAAGCTACTCCTCCCGATTCCACCTGTCCTGTGCCTCCCTGGCACCCCAAACAGCTCCCCATCCTGAGAGGCTCGCGTCCGTAGTCACAATCTCCCAGGATAGTCTCAGGAAGGATGTCCCCTAGGATAGCTGATCTGGACGGACCCACCAAGAGAGGGATTCCCTCGACCGGAATGTCCAGAGAGATCTGTTGGGATATATCCGAGTGATCGCCGTTCCATTGCCTTAGCATGCACAACTGAAAAGGTCGTAGATGGAACCTGGTGAATGGAATGACATTTATACTGGATACCATGAGCCCAATCATCTCCATACACCAGGCCACAGATGGCCTTGAGGAGGTCTGAAGGGCAAGACAGCTGGAGGCAATTTTGCAACATCTCTGGTCTGTCAGGAATATCTTCATGGATATGAAGTCTATGATCATGCCCAGGAACTCCCCTCTGGTACTGGGAACCAGAGAACTCTTTCCTGAGTTTATCGTCCATCCATGAGATTGAAGAAGAAGTAGAAGAGCTCTCTAATGGTCCTCTGCCAGCCAGCAGGACGGAGCCTGGACCAGGATGTCGTCCAGATAAGGTGCTACTGCAATACCTCTGGATCTCGCCACCGCGAGCAAAGCTCCCAGAACCTTCATAAAGACTCTTGGAGCAGTAGCCAGATTGAAGGGGAGAGCTAAAAACTGGAAGTGCTAATCCAGAAAAGTGAATCTTAGGAACTTGAAGTGATCCTTGTGTATTGGCACATGAAGGTAAGCGACCTTCAAGTCTATCGTAGTCATGAACCGACTCTCTTGAACTAAGGGCGAAATAGACCTTGTTGTCTCCATCTTGAACGATGGGGCCAACAGAAACTTGTTTAAGCAGTTTAGATCTAGAATTGGGTGAATTGTGCCCTTCTTCTTTAAGACCACGAAAAGGTTTGAATAGTACCCTAGACCTCTTTCTGCTAGAGGTACCGGTACAATTGCTCCTAGAGAGGAGAGATCTCATGCACTCTAGGAAGGCATTTCGTTTCTCTGGTCTTGACGATAGATTTGACAAGAGGAATCTGCCCCTGGTAGGGTGAGTTTTAAAACCTATCCTGTAACCCTGGGCAATAACCTCCAGAACCCAAGGATCCTGCAAGTCTCTTGTCCAAGCCTCCACGAAAAGAGATAGTCTGCCCCCTACAAGATCCAGAGATGGATCGGGGGCCGCCCCTTCATGACGATTTTGTCTCTGTGGGCTTCTTGCTCTGCTTGGCTTTATTCCAAGACTGAGATGGTTTCCAAGATCCCTTGGACTGCCCGGGCTTCGTGGCAGGCTGCTGTCATTGGGACTTGTCCAAACAAAAGGGACGAAAATTAGGACCCTTAAGTTTATTCTTCTTATCCTGCAGTAGAAGGGAACCCTTGCCCCCCGTGATGTGGATATGATAGAGTACAGGCATGGACTGAAAAGAACCTTTCCCTTAAATGGAAGGGAAAGTAATCTAGATTTGGACGTCATGTCAGCAGACCACGACTTTAACCACAGGGTCCTCTGGGCCAGAACAGAAAAGCCTGATGTCTTGCCTTTCAAGCGAATAATCTGCATGGAGGATTAGTAGTGCACTGGGGAGCTGCATGTGTAATCGGAGATGATTGTAGGGAACGCACCTCGTGGGACAGAGACCCCTCAGAGGTGGACGGATCAGTGGTACTAAACATCTTGTTCTTTTTAGAAATCACTATTTTATCAAAGCATGTGTAACATAATTGAGCAGGCGGATATGCCGTAGCCTCCTCACAATATACACAGGTATTAGATTTTAGCAAAGAGGGAGTACCCTCTAACGTATCTGAGTCCTCCATAGCTTACGCCTTTAATATGGACTATAGCAAAAATAAATGGCACCTTTAAACCCCAATGGCCGGGGCACTCACCACCTCCTATGACACAGGCCCACAAAGAAACTGCTTTTGTCTCCTGCAACCAACGGTCAGGAAAAGGAAGAGAATGAGGCCACACCCGGTCACATGGAGTGCCATGCAGAACCGCCGACTGCAGCCGAGAAAAAGCACGCAAAACTAAACAGGCTGCACAGTAATCAAAATGAAGTTAGAACCTGACTGTTCACACATTGCCAGAGCCACATCTCACACATGTCACAGCAAAAAACACAATAAATTAATCATGTATAAATCCCCCCCCCCCTGTTCAATATTCACCTTCCGGAGATATTAACCCTTGATTCTATACAGATAAAAGGAGTCACACTGTGACCCTGTCTTCTTGTTTTATCATTACAGATATAAAAAAATGAAATGATCTTATCAGAATCTACGCCGTAGAACAGGAACACGGTCTCTCAAGTCTGACAGTGTTGTAGCATTGCTCCTGACATGGACATGAGTGATAGAAAGTAGGCAGTGAAACTCGTCAACACTGATTGCTTAAGGAGCTGTTAATACGAGTCTGGATGGTTTCGCAAAAAGACTCTCCCTGCATCTCAGACCCTAACATTCGTCAATGCTCTCACTGAGAGGCTGACAAGACTACTTAAAACTCCAGTCCCATTCAGAAGAGTACTACCCTCCATAAGAGACTACTCTGACTCTTCCGACACTTCTCTGCCATCTTCCGGTGAAGAAAGGCAAAGAATGACTGGGGGATGAGGGGAGTGGGGGAGGTATTTAAGCCTTTGGCTGGGGTGTCTTTGCCTCCTCCTGGTGGCCAGGTTCTGTATTTCCCACAAGTAATGAATGAAGCTGTGGACTCTCCTCGTATTAAGATGGAAAAGGAAATTTAGGGACATGTAAATATGTTTGCAAAAGATTTCTGACATAACACATACACACAAATAAATATAAAAATAACTTTCTATGAGATATTGTTTGTTGAGGTATAAATGTAGCTATTTCTTGGATATTAACAGTTGAAAAATAAAAGATTAGCTTTAGAGAAATGTGCTTGTTCATGGACAGCAATGAAATGGTATAAAGTTGTGAAAAACCTGAATAACCACTACATCGATGACTGTTAGTTAACAACAGTCCGATGCTCATCGCACCGTACTTGACGCACGTGTTTTTGACGGCTTTCTTCATAAATAAGGGTATCATATTCAGATCCGCGTCAGTGATGTCTGACGAGCGTATTTACACCGGTGAATGCACTGAGATTGTCGCTTTGATAAATAGACCCCTATATGTGTACTGTACTCAATGTTCCTTGTCAGGACACATGGTGCCCAGAGGGAGTTAAAAAGATAATCAAATATTAAAAAGAAAAAGTAGACTCCCCTATCCAGCACTCAGTCATGTCTCCATTTAATTAAACTTGAATCCTAGAGATATAGACAGAGATACATAACTAAGTGCTGGATAGAGGAGTCTACTTTTTCTTTTTAATATTTGAAAAAAAAAAAAAATATATATATATATATATATATATATATATATATATATATATATATATACCTGTATATATACATACACACATACACACACTTCTATATATACAGACATACTACACGCACATACATACACACATATAAATAGGGTGCAATCTCAATCAATTTGGGGTGGAATTTAATTATATATATATATATATATATATATATATATATATACATACACACACGCACACATTAGGGATGTTCATTCGGCTTTTGGGAGAAAATAAATGCTGAGGATAGCAACTAAGCTCTGTGCAAATCCAGATCTTAGTGTGCTGCACTTACACAAGAATATATAGACATATAAGTAGTGCAATAAGCTAGCTCTTACTGTACCATTTAGCAAGCCGGGGTGCTTCCCACAGTAGAATATATAAAACAGTCCAAAGAGAGCCCTTTCCGTGAAATAAAGAATTTTATTCTATGTAGTAAACGTTTTCGAAGCGTGACCCCGTCATCAGACAAGTAAAAAAAGCACTTTTTTCACTTGTCTGATGATGGGCTCACGCCCGAAAACGTTTACTCTTTTTGGACTGTTATATATATATATATATATATACACACACACATATATATATATATATATATATATATATATATATATATACACACACACATATCTATATACAAACACATAAAAACAAATATAAACATATACATACACATATACAGAAATATTAACACATTTAAATTCTGCTTTTTCATAAGCCAGAACATTTTGTGCTTCATATAATGATATAAAATCAAGGTTAGGTTAGTTTCATTTTTATTTATTTCACTTTTTTTTCAGCTAACAAAAACAAATTTATGATTTCAGCTACCATTGAGCCATTGTAATGGTTGATCTATCAATCTTGTCTCTTTATAGTCGTTCCCATTGTTTTCATCAACTCCTCTTTTTTTTCCACAACACATAGGAAGAGCAACAATGAATATGGCTTTAAACACACTATCATGCCATAGTTCTAAGAAGAAGCCTAAATACCTATAATTAGGGTTGCCACCTCAGCCATGTTTTCCTGGACACTTAAGAGTTACACATGGTGCAGGGTGTGCAGGGTTTGTGCAAATTGTGTTTCTAGACAGCACTATTTTTATTCTTCCCTGCACACCCTGCAGCATGTGTAACTTATAAGTGTTCTGTATTTTAATGGACGGGTGGCAACGCTACCTATAATACTTCCTCGGCATGGGCCTGTTTGCTCTGTGCAAAAAAACACATTCCTGTGTGCTCAGCATACATGAGGTTAAAAAAGCAGAGAAGTTACCTTAATCACACAAACCCTGAGCAAATGGAATATAATTAAGCTTCTTCTAACAATTACACACAAAATTACAAATGACAAGCAAGTGTTAGTGAATTCAGCATATGTTAATCACACTTTCCCCGTTACTCAGAGTCTCACTGCATTCAAATTAACTTATCTGCTGCTGTTATACAGGCAAAATAGCTAGCAAATCTGTCATTAAGACGTATCCCTTTATGCATTATTTTGTAGAACACAAAAATGCACATAAGGGCATATCCTTAGAATGTATGGTTTAGTAGCTATAATGTAACTGTCAGTTACATGCTGAGACTATTATATCAGTGTAGTGCAAAACCAATTACATTGTCTGTAAAGCAATTGTGGACTTATTTTGGAACCAAAAAAGAGATTTACAAACTGTGCAAATGTATTGATTTCATTAACTTGTTTTGTTTATGGATCCACACATTACAGTACAATTCTAAAAAACAGATTATAGAAATGCACCACAGAAATCTGTGCATAATTCTACTCAATAATATAACTTAAAAAAATTGAAGAAAATAACTAAAAAAAAACAATATATGTAAAATGTACACAAACACACATAAATCTATCTTATGGTTGCCACCATTAGTTCAGGCCAAACCCGAACACTCTTGCTCTGTACGCAGCAAAATATTTTTTTGCAAAGTACACAATATGTATAATTGCACATAAATACACTCTCTACCTAACACAAACTCTCTCACACACAATCACACATACATATACTTTCTCACACTAACTCTTTCTCACACGCAAACAAAAACACTAACGCTCACACACACTTTCTCACACACTAAAACACCCTCACACACATACTCTTTCACACACACATATACACACTTGCTCTTTCACACACAAACACACAGAAAGATACTGACAAACAGACACACACACACTCACACACATATGCTATCATACACACATATACACTCACTCTTTCACACACAAACACACAGAATTATACGGACAAACACACTCACACACATACTTTCTCACACACAGACACACACAAAGAAAGACACTGACTAACACAAAGACACACACACTCACACACATACTCTCTCACACACAGACACACACACACAGAAATACACTAACACAAAGACACACACACTCACACACATACTCTCTCACACACAGACACAAACAGAAAGACACTGACAAACACAGACACACACACACTTTCACACACAGAGACACTTGCACACAAACCTGAACACTCTTGCTCTGTGCGCAGCAAAACTTTTTTTTTTTTTTTTTTGCAGAGTACACAATATGTATAATCTGGTGGATTCTGGATTCTTTCACCACCCTGCCATTTTCGTAATCCACCTGGATGCAGTGTAGGTAAACCCGAATCCTAAAAAACAAACAAACAAAAAAAAAAACACGCAACCGCACAAAATAACTAAACAACACGTAACCGCCCCAAGAAATAAAAATAAAAACACGTACCCGCCCGCACGAAGAATAACAAAAAAAACTAACCTCCCGCACATTACAGAAAAAAATAAACAAAATTATGAAAACTAAAAAAATATATACCTAATCACTATGAAAATAAAAAAGCCCCCCCCCAAATAAAAACACCCCCTAATCTAAACTATCAATAGCCCTGAAAAGGGCTCTAAAAAATCCTGTCCTCAATAAATCAGTCTTTTCTTATCCGACTGAGGTCTGTCCCTCTACACCAGTGAAGTAGAGGTGGTTATCCTAGCCAGCCAGTGAGGATTAGTAGGCAGTACTGCAGTATTAATTACAAGTTCACTTACAGCTTTTACTTAAAGGGACATAAACCCAAATTTTTTCTTTCATGATTCAGATAGAGCATACAATTTAGAAACAAAATACAATTTACTTCTATTATCAAATTTGCTTTATTTTCTTGGCATCTTTTTTTGAAGGAGCAATAATGCACTTCCAGGTGCTACCTGAACCCATCAGGAGAGCCAATCACAAAGGGCCAGGGCCGGCGCTTGCATATAGGCAGAGTAGGCAGCCGCCTTATTGTGCTTCTATAGGGGGGCGCAAATTTGCAAGTTGCAACATGAGGAAAAAACATTTATTTTTATTTAAAATTTTTATTCACTTGCTGCTTAATGGCATCCTCACATATTATGCAGCAGCATTTGCCTCTGTAGCGCCCCTGTCCCTTTACCAAGTGTCCCCTCTGCTCTGCTGCCCTCCCCTCCTCCCTGTGCCGGGAATCTGCTAATCCAATTGGAGGATAAGGGTCACATGCTCAGAGGGACTCACGGACATGTGGGCTGTACTGGCAGTTGCTTGGTTAAGTGCACGCCGAGAACGCCCGGAGCTCAAACCACCGCTCCACAGAGTCAACTCCCCTCTGCTCTGCTTCCCACCGCTCCATAAAATCAAGGTACAGGACCAAACTTGTTGGATCTCAAATCGCCTTCACACCAAGTTTTGATGTAACTGGTTGCAGCCAGGTGTAGCACTGGTGATACTAAAAAAACAACTCCAGTTATCTTTTTTATTAGTATGTAGATTGTTACTCTGAACATTTTAGACTTATAATTCATAGCAGCTACCATGGTGTGTGGTGTGTAACCTTCAGTAGATTCCGTTGGATTCATCATAAAATGGATTAAATGATTATTTGCTGTTAAAATCACTAATAATTTGACTGCATGAAATGCTACACATTTCTAGTCTTGTTGTGTGTGAGAGCTGAATTTGTAATCTGTAGTTTATTTGAGTGGATTGTGTTAAAGACAAATTAGGAGGTGCATCCTTTGTGACTTATTGGAGGGAGCACAGTACCCAAGTTACTTTTAATATGTTTACATCTAATCCTACATGACTTGTATACTTAGTTTTATGGTCTATTTTATACTGAATATTTGCAGATTGTGTGTATTTTACCAGCATTAGATTTTTAGGGATTTTTTCAATTGAATAGTTTATATTTAACATTTATGCACTTTTAATTTTTGCGACTATTTATTAAAGAGATAAGGGCTATATCTCTTATAAGAGTAGCTTTTTAGGGGTATTGTGTGTGTGTGTGTGTGTGTGTGTGTGTGTGTGTGTGTGTGTGTGTGTGTGTGTATGTATATATATCTATATATCTATATATATTTTCTATATATTTACATATTTTATTGTGTTGCATATAACTGTGCGTGTGTGTATAACTGTGTGCGTGTGTATAACTGTGTGCGTGTGTGTGTATAACTCTGTGTGTGTGTGTGTGTGTGTGTGTGTATAACTGTGTGTGTGTGTGTGTGTATAACTGTGCATGTGTATAACTGTGCGTGTGTGTGTGTATAACTGTGCATGCTTGTTAATATGTGTGTAAGAGCATGTATGAATGTAGGTGTATAACTGTGTGTGTGTGTGTGTGTGTATAAATATGTGTGTATGTGCATGTATGTATGTAGGTGTATAACTGTATGTAAATATGTGTGTATGTGCATGTATATAGGTGTATAACTGTGCGTGTATGTGTAAATATGTGTGTATGTGCCGGTATGTATGTAGGTGTATAACTGTGTGTAAATATGTGTGTATGAGTATGTATGTAGGTGTATAACTGTGTATGTAAATATGTGTGTATGAGCATGTATGTTTCTATGTAGGTGTATAACTACAGTGTGTGTGTAAATATGTGTGTATGACCATGTATGTATGTAGGTGTATAACTGTGTGTGTAAATGTGTGTATGTGCATGTATGTATGTATGTAGGTGTATAACTGTGTGTGTAAATATGTGTGTATGAGCATGTATGTATGTATGTAGGTGTATAACTGTGTAAGTAAATGTGTGTATGTGCATGTATGTATGGATGTAGGTGTATAAATGTGTGTAAATGTGTGTATGAACATGTATGTATGTATGTAAATAGGTGTGTATGAGCATGTGTATGTATGTAAATAGGTGTCTAAAAATGTTTTTGTTTATGTGAGTGTATGAATGTGTGTGTCCTCTAGCTCTAATAGAATATAGTATGGGAGAGTAAGAAAAGTGTCCCTCTTTGGCTATTTTAAATGTTGGGAGGTAAATCTGCAGCTTCGATTAAAGAGCAGTATCAGATGATACTCACTGGTTATAGGTGCTAAATAGTGCTAGTGGTAAGTAATGGTATGATTCACAGTACCCTGGGCTTATTTAATCAAACTGACAGCTAACCAGCTAAAGAGTTATGTGATCCTACTTTCTGCAGAATCACATAACCATTTAGCTGGATAGCTGTCAGTTTGATCAAAGTGCCTCACTTTACACACACATATACAAATACATGCCCAGATAGACAGACATATGCACATGCACGAGCGCGCGCACACACAGTCACACACACACAAATACATATACTATTCACACACACGCGCAAACACCCAAATGGGTAATTATTTTCTCTAAAATTATAGATAATAGTTATCTGTAGGTTTTAGTTAGCATATCTCTGTAACAGTTTGTCAAAGACTAGAAATGGAGTGGTATTTAATCGGGGGGGGGGGCCTGCAAAGGACTTATATTTGCAATCACCAATAAGCAGCAAGCTCCCAGTAGTGTATTGCTGCTCTCCCCTTTTTAACTAGAGTTTGTTTTTGGGCTGCATGCCCACGAAACATTCATTACTCAATGTAAATCAGTGACCTGCAAACTTTAGTTCTAAACCTTAGGTATAAAGAAAAAAAAAATATTTCAATACATTAATTATTCTTTTTTCTAATAGATTATATAACCTTGGTTTTTATAGATCTTAAACTTTATTCTAATTTAAGCGTTGGAGTACGTCTGTAGAATTCTTCATATCTACAGGGAGTTCACTAACAAACCACTTGAGGAACAGCATCACCGTCTCAGACAGCATGTTTGCTTTTTTAGCAAGTGTATAGATCTCAGGCAGCTAATAAATTCCTTTGTTCCCAGCTCTTGTATTCTATAACAATTTTGTATTCTGCGAGAAGGTGCACCTGAAATAAATATTTGCAAAATTACTTAAGAGCTACTCAGCTGGAATTTTAAAAATGCTATTTCTGACATTTGACTTTGGTGAAATGTGTTCCTATTTTGATGGGTAATTCCACATATTAATAACGTTTTTTATCTGCATTTCAAGGTCACTTGTTGAATTTCACATCCTGTCACATAGGAGGACATAGAACATGAATAATGATTTTATTTTTTTTACTTTAGAAAATCAAGGTCATTGGTTTGAAAGTCACAATTATCTATAGACTATAGTGGGTAACACAGAATGGTCTACAGGGCTCATTTATATTCCGCATACGCCCTGTAGTCAGTATGTCCCAGACACCTCCATATCACTATGTAAGACACATCAGTTGCATGGGATTCTGGTAATGGCTAACAACAAGACACTGATCTTCAAATAAGGACATCGTCAAGGATTCTTATAAAAAGCATGATGACTCATGTGACAAAAAGTGCTAAAGTTTTTTTTACTGCTATCATTTACTAAATACATATTCATGTTCTTTACCTGTGTCAGATACAACACAACCTAAAATGGGATAGATTACAAGTGGAGAGCAAAGTTATTGTGCGCCTGCAAACAGGCAAATTTGCCAGTTTGCAGGAGCGCAACATATAATCAGCCATTGTAAGTGACTGGTTATTGCTAATGCTACCGCGAATTCACTGTAGCAATTAGCGCTCAGAAAATGAATCAGAGATTAGATCTCTGGTTAATTTTCTAAAAATGCCCCAAATGCCCCCAAAATAGAGGGTCTTTTAAGTATAATTTTCCCCATAAAAAAACATAAATTATGACTTACCAGATAATTTCCTTTCCTTTGATACAGGATCTTCTTAAATGGAAAGAGTCCACAGCTGCATTCATTACTTGTGGGAATACAGAACCTGGCCACCAGGAGAAGGCAAAGACACCCCAGCCAAAGGCTTAAATACTCCTCCCACTTCCCTCATCCTCCAGTCATTCTACCGAGGGACAAGGAACAGTAGAAGAAATATCAGGGTGAAAAAGGTATTTAGTAGAAGAAAACAAAATAAATTTAGGGCCGCCCATCGGAGAACACTGACGGGAGCTGTGGACTCTCCCAGTATCGAAGGAAAGGAAATTATCTGGCAAGTCATAATTTATGTTTTCCTTCTTAATACAGGGAGAGTCCACAGCTGCATTTATTACTTGTGGGAAAACAATACCCAAGCTACAGAGGACACTGAATGCTAACTGGAGGGTAAAAATAGAGAGGCGGCCCAATCTGAGGGCACCACAGCCTGCAAAACCTTTCTCCTGAAGGCTGCTTCAGTAGAAGCAAAAACATCAAACTTGTAAAATTTGGAAAAAGTATGTAAGGAGGACCAGGTTGCACGTCTGACAAATCTGATCCATAGAGGCCTAATTTTTGAAGACCCAAAAGGAAACCACTGCTCTTGTAGAATGAGCAGTAATCCTCTGAGGAGGCTTAAGACCCACTGACTCATATGCTAAGCGGATGATACTCCTCAACCAAAAAGATAACGAAGTCGAGGAGGCCCTCTGACCCCTACGCTTCCCCGAATAGATAACAAACAGAGAAGAAGTTTCTCTAAATTTCTTCGTAGCCTGAAGATAGAACTTCAAGGCACGAACCACATCCAGATTATGCGGTAAACGTTCCTTCGATGAAAAAGGATTAGGACATAAGGAAGGTACCACAAATTCTTGATTGATTTTGCGATTTGACACAACCTTGGGAAGAAATTCTAACTTAGTTCATAGAACAGCCTTATCAGCATGGAACACCAGATAAGGAGGGTCGCATTGCAAGGCAGCATCTCAGAGATTCTGCGCGCAGTAGCAATAGCTAGTAGAAAAAGAACCTTCCAAGACAAAAAACTTAATGTCAACCTCATGCATAGGCTCAAACAGAGCCCGTTGCAAAACTTTAAAAACAATATTTAAACTTCAAGGAGGAGCATTAGATCTAAACACCGGCCTGATCCTAGTCAGAACCTTAACAAAAGACTGTACATCAGGAAGCTCAGCGAGCCTCTTGTGCAGTAAAACAGACAGGGCCGAAATCTGTCCCTTCAAGGAACTAGCTGAGAGCCCCTTCTCCAGTCCAATCTGGAGAAAAGAAGGACTCCTGGCAACCTTTACTTTGTGCCAGGACAAATCACTCTTAGAAAACCCTCTCTTGGCTAAGACTAAGCTAAGACTAAACATTCAATCTCCACGCAGTCAGCCTTAGAGAATCTAGATTTTGATGAATGAAGGGGCCTTGTTCCAGCAGATCCCTGCGACAAGGTAACCTCCAAGGAGGAGATGATGACATCCCCACTAGATCCGCGAACCATATCCTTTGCGGCCACGATGGAGCAATCAGTATCATTGACACCTGCTCCTGAAAGATTCTAGCCACCACTCAAGCGAGGAGTGGTAATGGCATGAAAAGAGAAATTAGATTGAACCTCCAAGGCACCGCTAAGCTCTGCCTAAGGACTCCTGGACCTCGACCCATATCTGGATAGCTAGGTATTGAGACGGAACGCCATGAGATCTATCTCTGGCGTTCCCCACCTGTCAGAATGTGGATTGCTGACAGCGAACAGTTGTGGGTCTCTGCACACCCTCGAATCTGAGATACTTCCCGCAATGCAAGGAAGCTTCTCGTTCCCCCCTGATGGTTGATATAAGCCACCGAGGATATGTCTGATTGGAATAAGATAAATTGGGACGACCTAGTAGGTGCCAAACCTTCAGAGCATTGAATATTGCCCGAAGGTCTAGAATGTTGAACGGGAGGGAGCTCTCCTCCTGCGTCCACAGTCCCTGCACCTTTGTGGCACCCAAAACAGCTCCCCATCCTAACAGACTTGCGTCCGTAGTCACAGTCACCCAGGATGGTCTTAAAAAGGATGTCCCTCGGGACAGGTGATCCGGACAGAGCCACCAAGAGAGCGATTCTCTCGACCGGTAGTCCAGAGAAATCTGTTGAGACAGATACAAATGATCGCCGTTCCACTGCCTCAGCATGCACAGTTGCAACGGCCTGAGGTGGAACCTGGCAAAGGTGAACGATGTCCATGCTGGACACCATGAGACCAATGACCTCTATACACTGAGCCACAGATGGCCTTAAGGAGGTCTGGAGGGCAAGACATATTGAAGCTAGTTTGCAACTTCTCTGGTCTGTTAGAAATATTCTCATGTCTATGGAATCTAATATCGTGCCCAGGAATTCCACCCTGGTGCTTGGAATAAGAGAACTCCTTTCCGTTTTTATCTTCCCCAGAGGAGAGATTCTGAATGCTCTTCCGCCAGATGAAACTATGGTGCTTGTACCAGAATGTCGTCCAAGTAGGAAGCTACTGCTACACCCCAGGTTCTGGCGACTGCTAAAAGAGTCCCCAGAGCCTTTGTAAAATTCTTGGAGCAGTAGCTGGACCAAACGGAAGTGCAATGAACTGGAAGTGCTGGTCCAGGAACCTATACCTGAGGAACTGGAAGTGTTCCCTGTGGATTGGAAGGTGAAGGAATGCCTCCTTCAGATCTATAGTGGGCATAAACTGCCATTCCCGAATTAAGGGAAGGATAGACCTTATTGTCTCCATCTTGACGAAGGGACATATAGAAATTTGTTTAAGCACTTTAGGTCCAGAACTGGACGGAAAGATCCCTCCTTCTTTGGGACCACGAAATGTTTGAATAGTATCCCAAACCTCTCTCCAGAAAGGCTTCCCTCTTTTCTAGTCTTGAAGACAGGTTGAGAGGATGAATCTGCTCCTGAGTGGATTATATTTAAAACTTATCTTGCAACCCTGAGCTATGACCTCCAGGACCCAAGGATACTGCATGTCCCTGAACCAAGCCTCTGAAAGAGCGACATACTGCCCCCTACACGATCCAAAATAGGACCGTGGGTCACTCATGCAAACCTAGTTTCAGCAGGCTTCTTGCTCTGCTTGGATCTATTCCAGGACTGAGACGGCTTCCAAGAACTCTTAGTTTGCTCTGGTTTAACGGCGGCCTCTGACGCTGGGCTTTTATCAGAACTAAAGGAACAAAAATATGAACTTTGTCCCTTAGAATTGTTCTCCTTATCTTTCGGTATGAAGGCACCCTTGGCCCCTGAAACCGTGGAGATAGTCAAACAAACTCTTTCCCTTAAAAGAGAGGGAAAGAGACTAGACCTAGAAGTTATATCTGTCAGAGCGCCCTACAGGCCTGAACAGAATACCTGAAGTCTTCGTCATAGGCTAATTAATCTGTGTAATAACAGCACAGAAAAATAATTAGTAACCCAGAAGGCCGTAATTATTTCCTGAAAATTTTCGAGGAGACCCTCCACCTCAATAATTTTTGCGAAGGAGACGCAACAAAAGGTAGCCGCTCCAGCAACTTCTGCGACAAGCGCCGCCCATAAAAGCAAATATCCCATAGGTTGAAAATCCTCTTTAACAGAGTTTCCATCCTTATATCCAGCGGCTCTATGAACAATGAACTATCCTCACATGGGCTAGCATTACGTGTGGCAAGCATAAAATTAGCACCAACCAAGTAGGGATGGGAAAAAGAAAACCCACCCCCACCGCCCGGAACCGAAGTCCTTAAAAGACAGACAGCGGGAAGGGGAATCTAATCTTGTCCCACGCGTCCTTAATAACGATTGCCATCAAATTTAGGACCCAGAGGTTCGACTGGCAGCTCGGTCTTGGAACCTCTAAAGTAGTCAAAACCTCCTTTAGTAGAAAGCATAAAGGTTCTGTCCTAAATCAAATAACTGGATCCTGCACAGGTGGAGGATTATAGGCAGCAGACTCCAACCCTGAAAGTTCATACTCTGAAGTTTCAGAGAGAACCTCATCCTCGTATAACTGATTGGATATATCTGACAAATTACATGATACCACCTGGGCAGGAGTGAAAGATTTTACCTTTCGCTTGCGCATAGCAGTGCGAGGGAAAGCAAAAATGGCCCCCTTCAGATGGAGGATCAGCAGTGCAATGGGAAGCTGCATGTGTATACAAAGATGCATGTAAGGTGTGCACCTCACTGGATGGAGACTCCTTAGAGGTGGGCGGCTCAGTGGTATCAAACATGTCAACCTTATTTGATATAATCCCTTTATCAGGGCATATGGAACATAATTGTGAGAGCGGATATTCCAGAGCTCCCTCACAATATAAATAGGCATTACTCTTCGAAATAGAGGGAGAATCCTCTAATAATCCTCCATAGCTAAAGTACGATATGCAGAGGACTACAGAAAAAACTAACTTTATTTTAAATAAAAAAAAGCGGCACCCTTATACCCCCAATGGCTGGGGCACTCACCAACTCCTATGACCCAGACAGAACAGAGATAAAAATCCTCTCCTGTAGTAACTCGGTCAAGAGAAAGGAAATGGAAGCCTTGACCATTCCGGTCACATGGTGCGCAATGCAGGACCGTCCCTGCTATGAGAAAAAGCTTTTAAGCTGCGCAACCTTCAAAGTGAAAGTAAAACCTGTATGTTCCATCTCAGCCTATGATCCCATAAATATCTTACACAAAAAGCAACATAAAATCAAATCAAACATATATGATTAAACCCAACTGTTCATAATTCCCCTCAGGAGATATTTTTTTTTAATTTTTTTTTAATTTTTTTTATTGAAGGTAAGGAAGTTTACAAGCATAAATTGCATGGTACATTACTCATTACAAATATTTATGGCATATCTGAGAGTATACATTGCACCAAAAACCCCTCAGGAGATATTAACCCTTGATTCCATATAGATAAAAGGAGCCACACTGTGACCTTGTCTTCTAGTGTTTGCAATATGTGTAAAAAAATGAAACGATCTTACCGGAATCTATGCCGTGGAACCGTAACACGGTCCTTCAAGTTTGACAGATTGTAGCAGCGCTTCTGACATGGACTTGAGTGAAGAAAGCAAGCAGCGAAACTCGTCAACACTGATTGCTTAAAGGGACACTGAACCCAAATTTTTTCTTTCGTGATTCAGATAGAGCATGCAGTTTTAAGAAACTTTCTAATTTACTCCTATGATCAATTTCTCTTCGTTCTCTTGCTATCTTTATTTGAAAAAGAAGGCATCTAATTTTTTTTGTTCAGCACTCTGGACAGCACGTTTTTATTAGTGGATGAATTTATCCACCAATCAGCAAGGACAACTCAGGTTGTTCACCAAAAATGGGCCGGCATCTAAACTTACATTCTTGCATTTCAAATAAAGATACCAAGAGAATAAAGAAAATTTGATAATAGGAGTAAATTAGAAAGTTGCTTAAAATTTCATGCTCTATCTGAATCACGAAAGAATAAAATTGGGTTCAGTGTCCCTTTAAGGAGCTGTTAATATGAGTCTGGGTGAATTCGCAGAAAGACTGTCCCTGCATCTCCAGACTCTAACTTTCATCAATGCTCTCACTGAGAGGCTGACAAGACTACTTAAAACTCCAGTCCCATAGCGAAGAGTACTACCCTCCATAAGAGACTACGCCGAATCTTCAGACACTTCTCTGCCATCCTCCTGTGACGAAAGGCAAAGAATGACTGGGGGATGAGGGAAGTGGGGGAGGTATTTAAGCCTTCAGCTGGGATGTCTTTGCCTCCTCCTGGTGGCCAGGTTCTGTATTCCCACAAGTAATGAATACAGCTGTGGACTCTCCCTGTATTAAGAAGGAAATACTGTACTAGGCAGTTTTAAAGGATTAACAATTGGCGGGTGTGGAGTGCCTTTTCTTTGCAGTCTATGGGGACTGTGTGTTCCCTGTAAATATATATGTAAAGGCTGATATACATATATATTTATGTGTCAATATGTGTGTGTATATATACATATTGACATATATATATATATATATATATATATATATATATATATATATATATATATATATATATATATATATATGTATTCATATACATATATATTACAAATTGCTGCCCATCACTGTGCTACTTACACCCTTTGCTGCATTTAGGTTCTGTGTCGTGTATGACGGCATCAGAACAAAGCTAACATTGGAGCCTATGGAAGCGCACTCTAGTGAACGCAATGCTTCCATGCGTTTGCACTGCACCTAACTCGTAATACCAGCGCACATTTGCGTGCTCTGGTATTACTCAGTTGAGCGCAAATATCACTTTAGCGTAAGAAAGATTTGCACTCAACTTGTAACCTGGCCCATAATGGGCATAATAAAGTATAATGCCGAATTTTCAAATTAATAAAAATGTACTATAATTGATCATTGCATTAAATATAAATCAGACGGTAAAATCAATTAGTGCGCAGAGTTTTCTCTGAATCAATCGATACAAAAATATTCTAATGAATACCCACAGTGAAGGCTGCATGAGACAACAAGGGCCACATGTGGCCCCTTAGCCTTCAGTTACTGCCACTGTTCTATATTATTTTACATCGGTTATCTAATCTGTGGAAAAATATACCAGTGCAATGTTATATGACCCATAAAAGTAAATATTTAACAAAACATAGGGTCAGAGAAGGTCCCCCATAAGGACAGTACTGGTTATTTAACACAGTATTCTGTGGATCTAAATGGAAGCTACACAATACAAATAGGCCTGTCCTGGATCATCATCCAAATTACAGTAT
This sequence comes from Bombina bombina, assembly GCF_027579735.1. NCBI lineage: Eukaryota > Metazoa > Chordata > Amphibia > Anura > Bombinatoridae > Bombina > Bombina bombina. The sequence continues at coordinate 1,122,846,652 of NC_069501.1, read as the reverse complement.
TTTTATGATGTCTAAAGTGTTAGGTAACTGTTGCTTTCAATTAACTTTGGCTGTTATGATAATTTGTTAGACAATACAGCTAGTTTAATTATATCTCTCATGGTGTCACCATATATAGTATATTCAGGTAAGACTACTAGGTGGCAATAAAGAGTTGTGTCATTTTGGTGATAAAGGGGTTAATTCATGTGAGATAGATGTTACTTGTATAGTTCAAATAGAGGGAGTGGGGTATTCAATGTATGGCATGATTAATGGCTGCTGCCCAAAATATTGTCTTTTCTGTGTCTTTATGCTCAAATAAATACTTGATTTATTAAGGCTTGGTGTGCTGTAGCTTTGCTATATTTGGATTATGTATTATTATTGATAAACTGGTGCTGGACATTACCTCTGTATTTGCCTTTTTTATAATGTCTCATTACTGGTACTTATTTTTATTCTGTGCAATATATATATATATAATTTTTTTTACTTTATCCTAGAGATAAAAACCTGATCTACTGAGACTTAACTGCCTCTGACACAGGCAATGCTTTAGCCCCTGTTTTGTTTTCATTATTTTTATTTATATATTATTTCCGAGGTTTCTTTACTCAGGGATAGGAGAATGCCTTGAGAAAGCCTCAGTCTGTCCATAAATAATGGTTTCCTTAATAATGTTTAAAACAAAAAAAGAACCAAAATGAAAAAGGAATGTTCAAAACAATATGGTTTATCTAATACACAGGATTTCAACCACAAAGGCTTAAAGACTTGAATAGTAATGTGGTAGATATACATAGTCCATCACCGATTAAACCCATGGCAAATGTGACAAATTAGCCAAAATCTCATTTATAATATAAGACATACTTACCAGGAATAATAGAGTGATTAAGTCGTGTCTGCATATAATTTTGAAACCTGTACCCGGTCCTGAAAGACAGATATGGCCTTAACCAATCCTTAAAATAGAGCCATGAAATCTCTATAGACAAACAATGGGCCATTAGATGCCACCTTTGCTACACGTCAGTTTGTGATATGTATGTTGTACTAGATATTCCCCAGTCAACTTTAAGTGGTATTATTGTGAAGTGAAAGTGTCTAGAAGCAACAACAGCCCAAGTGTGCAGTGGTAGACCACACAAACCCACAGAGCGGAGCTGCTGGGTGCTAAAACACATAGTGCATAAAACTGCATCTCACTACAGAGTTCCAAAATATGTCTGGAAGCAACATCAGCAAAAGAACTGTGCATCAGGAGCCTCATGAAATGGGTTTCCATGGCTGAGCAGCTGTACACAAGCCTCACATCAACATTTGCAATGCCAAGTGTCAGCTTAAGTGGCGTAAAGCACTGAGTCGCTGCACTCTGGAAAGGTGGAAACATGTTGTCTGGAGTGATGAATTACACTTCCCTATCTGCCAGTCTGATGGACGAATCTGGGTGTGGTGGAGGCCAAAAATACTCTACCAACCGGAATGCATAATGTCTACTTTAAAGTTTGGTGGAGGAGGGATAATGGTCTGGGACTGTTTTAACTTTTTATCAAACCCCTTTAGTTCCAGTAATAGGTAATCTTAATGCTACACAATACAACATTTTTTTAGACAATTGGGTGTTTCCAACTATGTGGCAACAGTTTGGGGAAAGCCCTTTCCTGTTCCAGCATGACTGGCATGCACAGAGCCCTGACCTTAACACCCTTGAACACTTTTGAGATTAATTGAAATGCCAACTACGAGTCACATCTTCTTGTCCAACATCAGAACCTGACCTCACAAATATTTGTTTGGCTAAATGGGCACAAATTCCAACAGATACACTCCAAAATCTTCTGAAAAGCCTTCCCAAAAGAGTGGTGGCTGTTAAAGACGCAAATGGGGTGCCAACTAAATATTATTGCCAATGGTTTTAGAATGGGATGTCCAACAAACTCAGGTGTGATGGTAAGGAGTCCACATACTTTTGGTCATACAATTCTAATTCAATTTTAGTATTTTTGAGGTATATAGTTCTGGATATTGACCAGCCTTGACCTAATCAAAGCTTTCAGACTGCGGACTAAAGTTTGAAATCAAAAGTTGGCATATATTGCTCCAAAAAGTGTATTTTAATGAGACTAGAGACAGCCTAAGGGAATTTAACTCTAAGAAACACTCTTTACTTGAAAAAATTCTAAGTTTGAGAATTAGAAGAGATAATTATAGAATTAAACTTAGATTTTTTGTGCAAGGTTTAGATAAAAACAAGACCGCAGGTGTTTATGGGAGCATCTCACCATGAGAAAGTACTGCATTCTGTTTTTATTTATCAGTACATATCATTTTGGCTGTAGGGACCATGGAGAGCAATCATTTTGTCTTAATGTGCTTAACAAATCCTTGAATTGCTCTGTATAAATGAGCTGTGCTCTTAAAATATTCTACAGAACCCATGATTAACTGAGAATAAAAACAAAACATACACAGATGTGTTATCTCTGTTGATCTGGGCAAATGTAGTAGTAATCACTGCCACACCATGAGCAGCACCTACTAAATAAATACTCACACATTATTAGTCAAGCATAGATTAGCAAAGCTATGCAACTTCAAAATAGTATTGTAAAACTCTCTGAAATATAAGTGGAAGAAAAACATATTCACCTGTGGTGAAAGCTGACAATTCAGCGCATTTACTTTAATAATTCACAGAAGTGCACTTTCATAGGGCGGTAGAACACAGTGGTGCCTTTGGCATTATCAGAAGGAGAAAGGATACTGCTTTACCGTAGAATTCTTTTTTCAGCTTAAAAATAACTGGGTTGTAATACTCTCCTTAGTTGCGCAGCGTTTAGAATGTTTTGCTTGTGCACAGTTGGGTTTAAAACATTTTTGAACAATACTGTTTAGTAATCTCTATTTTTAAGTGTGAATGTAAATTAAATTAACCCTTCCTATGTAAGGTATTTACATTATGTCCACTGCAGGGGGGGGGGGGACTTTAGGAGTCTCTGGGTTTCAGATGAGATGGGGTACATCCATGCAAGTCTATTTAAACAAGCTGTAGTGTAGTCTGAAACTGTGCATCTTGCTATGTTCAGCATACCCATGTCTAAATTAAAAATGTCCTTACCTTAGACTATTAATATAGTAAACAATAAAGATTTTATGGAATTTCATATGAACTATTATTAAGGTATGCTGTTTAATTACTTTATGGTGATATAGCATAACTATTATGAGGTAGTGGTGCTCTTGAAGGGATGCTGTAGAATGGAGAGGAGGCCCTGCTCAGACATTGTTCTAGGAACTTGAAGGTGCCAATAATTATCATTAGGCAAACAATGGAGGGGTTGTATTTTTATTTTTATTAGAAGGGGGGGTTAAAATTTGGGGTTAGTCCAATCCATCATAAAACACAGTTATTGAGTGGTTTGGGAATAACTTTGCAGAGAGACCCAGCAGAGGTATTTAAATCTGTCCTAAAAACATTTGAATAACCAGTTTTAGGAGGATGTGCCTAGCAGCCAATCAGTATTAGCAGGAAACACCTAAGGGGCAGATTTATTAACAGTCGGATGGACATGATCCGCTGTAGCGGATCATGTCCGTCCGACATCGCTGAATGCCGACAGCATACGCTGGAGAACTGCTGGTGCAATGCCGCCCCCTGCAGATTGGCCACTAGCAGGGGGTGTCAACCCGATCATATTCGATCTGGTTGAATTCTGTCCGCCGCCTCAGACCTTTAGACCGTTGCTTCATAACTTCTGTTTCCGGCGAGCTTGAAGGCTCGCCAGAAACACGGGGCATCAAGCTCCGTATGGAGCTGGATAAATTGACTCCATAAGGTTTTTTTAATAACAAAAACAGGAAGAATACAGAAAACAAATATTCCTAGTGGTTGTTACATAATGCTTCTAAATAAACCCAGTTATAATTTTGCTCATATTGTTTTCTCAAAAGTGTATACAATGTATAAAGCCAGCAATATTAATCTTCAGTTTCAAAAATCCATATATTAAAATTTTCTAGACTTTTATTTCCTATCAATGGTTTCTGGCCTTCTTCCGCCTCGCGTCTTTGCACAAGATATTTTTATAATTGACTTTACTAAAACCCCATTCAAAGTGTTATTCATCTTCTCCTAACGGAGGAAATGAAATGAACAGGAACAGAATGTTCTCAAGACAAGATGCAAGGCTAAGAAAACCAATACTCATCACAGTAGTTATATAACAAGAAAAGAAGCTGTAACTTATTTGCTTCAGAAATCTGATCAGGACCAAAAGTACATTTGTATTTAACATTAAAGAGAATTAAAATAGGTAGACAGATAAATAAATAGATATACACACAGATCAAATCACCTGCTCCAAAAGAGAGTAACACAGATATTTATAATAATAGTTATTGTTATTATTATTTATAAAGCACCAATATTTTACTCAGTGGTACATTACGGGCATAAGGGTACCTCACTTACACTTATAAACTTAGGAACATTTTACTCAAAAATATTCTATCATCTATGTGAAAGAGCAACATTTAAATATGTTCACATTTTTACTGTCTGAATACATATTAAATATATGCAATATATTGCTGTTCTTTCAACAAAGGATACAAAAAGAATGAAGAAAATTAGATAGAAGTTAATAGGAAAATTGTTTAAAATTGCATGCTCTATCTGAATCATGATAGAACATGTTTGGCTTGGTGCTTTTTATATTTAAACTAAAATACTGATATCAACTGTGCAATTTCCACTAATGATCCTTAAAGGGATACTAACCCCCAATTTTTTTTTTTCATGATTCATATAGATCATGCAATTTTAAGCAACTTTCTAATTAACTCCTATTATCAATTTTTCTTTGTTCTCATGTTATCTTGATTTGAAAAAGCAGTAATAAAAGGTTAGGAGCCGGCCCATTTTTAGTTCAGCACCTCGGTAGCGCTTGCTGATTGGTTTGCTACATTTAGCCACAAATTAGCAAGTGCTACCCAGGTGCTGAGCAAAAAATGGTCCGGCTCTAAAGCTTACAGTACTGCTTTTTCAAATCAAGATAACATGAGAACAAAGAAAAAATTATAATAGGAGTAAATTAGAAAAGTGCTTAAAATCTCATGCTCTATCTGAATCATGAAAGAAAAAAAATGGGTTTAGTATCCCTTTAAGCATTACCAATACATACCTATCAATGAATAACCAGCTTTAGGAGGATGTGCCTAGCAGCCAATCAGTATTAGCAGGAAGTGCCTAAGGGGCCGATGTATTAACAGTCGGACGGACATGATCCGCTGTAGCGGATCATGTCCGCCTGACATTTCTGAATGCCGACAGCATATGCTGTCGGCATTTAACATTGAACAAGCAGTTCTGGTGAACTGCTTGTGTAATGCCGTCCCCTACAGATTCGCGGCCGCTAGCAGGGGGTGTTTATCAACCCGATCGTATGAGAACGGGCGGATTGATGTGTGCAGCCTCAGAGGAGGTGTACGAGTTAAGGAGCCTAAAGGATCACATGGAAACGAGCATTCAGGGCCTTAATAAATCGGCCCCTTAGTGTCAATAAGAATTATTAATAGGAACTGACACAGCTGTATTGTTTCACTTTAATTTTAAAACGGTTTATATTTCAGATTTTGTCACCATGTTTAGATGCTGCTTTTTCATATAAATGAGAGAAATGATCTGAAAATGAGAGATTAAATGTAGCAAACAGTAAGAATGAGACAAGTCAGTTAATTAAGAAAAGTGTAGTAGAGAACAGAGGCAGAAGTGTGGCACGTTGATCTTTTCCTGCTATCAGATCAGTTGTGATGATTGCACCCAATGTAATTTAAAGGGGTCAATAAGAGATACCATTATGGCTTAGTGCATTATCAGATGATGAAAGGGTGTAATGGCAGGAGGACAGGGGAGAGAGCTCAAACCTGATTCTCAAAAACACTCAAGCCTGTAAAGAAACTATAAAGCAGACTTCACAGGAACTGAACTCACTGGATTCTCTAAGAAAAAAAAGCAAAACCTGGAAGTACCAGAGAGATGATAGCTGCCTCTCATAGAAAGCAATGAGACTCTCTGGGATACAGAAACTCACAGGGAAGAGTGCGGTTAACTGGGGATCAACTGGCTTGCAAAAAATACAAATTTACAGGACCATTAAATACAGTAGAATTGCATATTTAACAAGATCATATTAAAAAGACAATGCAATAAGACTTAGGGGTGAATTTATCAAGCTCTGTATGGAGCTTGATGCCCCGTGTTTCCGGCGATGAAGGCTCTCCGCTGCTCCATAACCTGTCCGCCTGCTCTGAGGCGGCGGACAGAAATCAACCTGATTGAATATGTTTGGGTTGATTGACACCCCCTGCTAGAGGCCGATTGGCGGTAAATCTGCAGGCGGTGGTATTGCACCAGCAGTTCACAAGAAGCAGTAGATTTTTTCGGACAAATTAATTTTTTCCCCTTTTCCCGGCCCCTTTATCATGTAACATCCATAAGCCAATCAAAGACTAGCATACATATACACTGTGAAATTGTGCACATGCTCAGTAAGATTGTGCAGAAATTGAGAATAGAAGTATATTGGAAAGTCTCTTAAAACTGCATGCCCTATTTGAATCATGAGATAAATTATTATGAATTTATCTTCGTTCTCTTGCATTCTTTATTTGAAAAAGAAGGCATCTAAGCTAAGGAGCCAGACAATAATTTGGTTCAGACGCTGGACAGCGCTGGACAGCAGTAGTGCCATTGGTTTCTTTCAACTAGTAGCTGGACAGCACTTGTTTATTGGTGCAGTCCAATCAGCAAGGACAACTCAGGTTGTGAACCAAAAATGGGCCGGCTTCTAAACGTACATTCTTACTTTTCAAATAAATATAGCAAGAGAATGAAGAAAAATTGATAATAGGAGTAAATTAGAAAGTTGCTTAAAATTGCATGCTCTATCTGAATCATGAAATAAAAAAATTTCATTTCAGTGTCCCTTTAATTTAAATTTGCTTCTAGTTTAGTATCTATCACTTTTCTGTCAGTAAAAAAAAAATAATTTTCATGCTTAGAGAATGTAATTAGAGTTGTGAAAGAGCTTCAGACACACCCAGGGAACTCCCCTGCCCAACCCACTGTCTGAAAGCTCATTACACACAGAAAAAATACAAAGCACAATTCAACTTGTAAAAGATACAAATAAAGATACAGAGTATTATAATAATTTGTTAAAAAGATAAAATATGTGCAAAGAAATTGTAAAAACCAAGCACCAAGTGTAAATGTAACAAAACACTGTCATGCAGTACTATTTTGCACTGTGTTGGTCACTCCTTCACATCCAGAAATGCAGTGAACGCTCCTTAGAAACATACTGCAAAATTTGCCTTTCTAGAATCTTGTGAGGCTTCTCAAAGTACTAGAGAAACATTTAAAGGACCAGTAAACACTGTAGCTTTCCATAATTAACACATGTAAGATAACAAGACAATGTAATAGCACTTAGTTTGAACTGCAAATGAGTAGATTTTTTTTCTGACAATTTTAAAAGTTATGTCTATTTCCACTCCCCCTGTACCATGTGACAGCCATCAACCAATCACAAATTCATACACTTACCATATGACTGTCATCAGCCAATCATAAATGCATAAACGTTTTATTCTGTGAATTCTTGCACATGCTCAGTAGGAGCTGGTAACTCAAAAAGTTTAAATATAAAAAGACTGTGCACATTTTGTTAATGGAAGTAAATTGGAAAGTTGTTTAAAATTGCATGCTCTATCTGAATAAAGTTTAATTTTGATTTAGCGTCCCTTTAAGATAATCTCATCTGAGTAGAGATCTTAAGCGAATATAGCCCCAGGTGCTTAGTATATTGGTGAATCTATAGGATACAATATTTATTTATTTTTTGTGGGAACACAGGAAGAGTGGGAGAGGTTCCAATTACAAAGATAAGCGTGAATGGGTAGAGGCAGATACAGGAAAGTGAAAAATAGAAAATAACAGACATAATGTAGCTAGATCAGTGGTCTCAAAGTACCGGCCCCAGGGCCATATGCGGCCCTCAAGATAGTTTAATTTGGCCCTCCCTTGTTTATTAGGTAAATCATTCATTGGGGCCTGTTCATTTTTTTTAAGGGTTCTATAGAGATACTCATAAGATTACTATAAAGACAAGCATGCATTGTCCAGTGTAGACTCCCTTCATGCACTGCTTGGATAAATGCCCTTTATATGCTGTTATACAGTTCCAGTATAATCACTTTATTTGGCCTTCAAAAGCTATGGATGGCTGTGTTTCTCTTCTGGGATACAAATTCCACCATGTGCTACTACTTGCGTAAATGTCACTTCCATTTCCTAAAATATCCAGTTCCAGAGCACTTACTGTGTTTAAGCGCCCCCCACTTCTTAAACACAGTAAGGGAGAAGAACACTTTGCCAGTGGCCCCCAGACACATTAACTTGATACCCCTGAGCTAGATGTTATTTAAGGAATACTAAACCCAAAATTTATTTTCCTGTAAAATGTTAAACTCAACTTTTGCATAATTGAAAACTTTGAGATGCCCTCTCATTATTTATTTTGCCTGGTTTTACAGTAATTTAGCTCTCAAAACTGCAGTGGCATTGGGGCCGATTTATCAATGTCGGTCCGACATGATACGCTGTAGCGTATCATGTCCGACAGACATCCCTGAATGCCAACAGCATACACTGTCAGCATTTAACATTGCACAAGCAGTTCTGGTGAACTGTTTGTGCAATGCCTTTTCCTGCAGATTCACAGCCAATCAACACGATCGTATGCGATCAGGCGGATTGATGTCCGCAGCCTCATAGGCAGCAGACCAGTTAAGGAGCAGCAGTCTTAAAGGGACCCTGAACCCAATTTTTTTTCTTTGGTGATTCAGATAGAGCATGCAATTTTAAGCAACTTTCTAATTTAGTCCTATTATCATTTTTTCTTTGTTCTCTTGCTATCTTTATTTGAAAAAGAAGACATCTAAGCTAAGAAGCCAGCCAATTGATGGTTCAGGACCTAGGACAGCACTTGTTTATTGGTGCTGTCCAATCAGCAAGGATAACCCAGGTTGTTCATCAAAAATGGGCTGGCATCTAAACTTACATTCTTGCTTTTCAAATAAAGACATCAAGAGAATGAAGATAATTTGATTGTAGGAGTAAATTAGAAAGTTGCTTAAAATTGCATGCTCTATCTGAATCATAAAAGAAAAATTTCGGGTTCAGTGTCCCTTTAAGACCGCTGCTTCATAACTGCTGTTTTCGATGAGCCGAAACAGGGGTATCAGGGGCCATTCGGCCCTTGATAAATCGTCCCCATTGTGTGGAATAGAGAAACCTGTCATTCCTACATGCTCCCCAGTTCTCCGCCGATATGCACAGGAGCTCCTTTATATATTTGGAAATAGCAAAGGAAGTAAGATAAACAAAATTTAAGAGGCTTTTCAAGAGGGGTGTCCCAAGCCTGCAAAACAATACACATTGAATAATTTCTGATGCATAAATAATAAGTAATAAAAAAGAACAACTTTAATGCCTCTTTTTTTATACAGCGTATATAATTGTTTATATCAAAATATTACAGTGCTCTGGAGGAATATTCTTTAAAAAAAAATCGTTTGACTGTGAACATTTAATAAAACGCATTAAGTTGTGAAGTTAACGGAATAATATTTTTCAATATTAAACTGTCAAACTGTAGTTTTTGAAAATCTTTACACATTTGAAACACTATACTATTTGTATCATAGAATGAAATGCTTATATCATATACAGTATTTCAAGTATTTTTACATTTACACAGATATTGTAACCACTGTCAGTTCCACCTTAATTGTTATACTGAATTATGTGGAAAGAATAATAATATTTAGCAAAAACATTCCAGAGCTGTGCTAAAATTAGGGTGAGTATTTCCAAATACCGATCACATCAGATATAAAGGCCTCCCTTACATATGCAGTGTCGCCCGCAAAAGCCGGCGACTCCAGATTTTACGCGATTTTGGTATTACATATATGGCGTAGCATACAAGTTACGCACGTATATTTCACCCTTCGTACGTATTTTTTTTAACCATAGACTAACATAGAACAGACGCGCAATCTGGTATCCAATATACAGCGTAAGGACTTACGTGTGCAGAATTCAGATAATCTACTCCATTCTTATCTCGCCACATATTGCAGGCGCAGCAACCCTTGCACTGACTAAAAAAGCAACGTAACTCCCCGGAAGCCTTAACAAACACATACATTTCAGCAGTATCTCAAGGTTAAAGGGACAGTATACTATGATATTGTTTTTTTAAGGTTTATTTGTGTATTTGAAATAGTTTGAAGCCACAACATAATCAAATGGATTGAGCTTGTAGGTACTTTATCACATTGTGGACATATACTTGCTTATTTACTTTAAATTTCTTCTCAAAACAATCAACAATACTTGGAGGAGAGAACAATGGGAAATCATAATTGTATTACCTTCATCTCTTTATATATGGGTTTATATATGAATTTTGAATAGTATAATTACGTGTCACATTTTTATATGAAATTGCGGTTCATTTTTACGAGTGTTAGCCTAATTTGCATAAAACTACTCTTTATTGACACTTTCCGTGGATAAAATATTGGCGTAAGTTACTTGCGACGACTAAAATGTGTATTTGCGCACATTTCAGAAGATCACTAGTTTGTCCTACTTACGCCAGTTTAGCATCTAACGGCGCAGTATATGTAATACCCCGATGTGTGAGGTGAAATTACGGGCAAAGCGGGTTCCCACGCTTGCGCCGAAACCTGCGCCGTATATGTGATCGTGCCCATTATTCTTACTATGTAATACTGACTAAAGGTTAGTTTCCACTGAGCCGTAATTAGGTTTGCGCTATGTTGCAAACTGATAAATATGCTGTTGGAAGCAATTTTGTGTATCGACTGCTTCCAATGGCGTGTTATACCACAATATCGGCAGCCCCATAGAAAGTATTAGAGGACGTTAAGAGATAATTTACACACAGTTTCCAATAAAAGTGCAATGTATCGGAGGCTGTCGATACATTGAAAAAAAATGTGTAGGTGTAAACGAGGAAGAAAAAGCTTTCTGAGACCTATTTCCCATTGAAATGTTAAAACTTGCAACTAGTTCAAGTGTTTTAAGGTAGAAAATAATTGTAATATGTAATATTTATTGTTGTACCATGTATAGGAATAGTTGCACCTATGTGGAAATATCAGTATATATTTACATATAAAAATGTATGCAAGCACATATCTACAAAATTCAAACTAGACCTAAGCCCAGGGCAGCAATTCATATTACGTACAGTATATAAATAAAGTAAATATAGTTAAAACAAAAAATAGTATTTGTTTATAGTTAAATATATGTATTCTAAATAAGTTTATCTTTGTTTTTGTTTCTCTTTAGAGATGATCACAGGTAAGGAGCACAGACGTTAAATGTACATTTTATAGTGTAAGATCAGGTTACCATAGAAACATAATTGATTTTCAAGAAATCCGACATCGGATGGAAGCGTTAACACATTACACCTACACGAAAAGTGCGACTTCTTGCAATGCGCAAAATATTTCAATGGAAACCTGGAACTAAAACGTAGACTATTTTTAGATGTAGGCAACTGCTGTAGTTTACGGCTCCATTTTATACAGCTCAATGGAAACGAGCCCAGAGTCTGCTTAGAACGAAGGTCATGGCTTATATGTCCCACTCTGATTATTTTTTTTAAGATACTGCTACTTTGCAGAAAATAATAGTTACTTGTAGAATGAGCCAAAAAGTGAAGACCCAAACGTTCTTCTAGGTGCTTCTGCAATTATATGTCAAGCTAAGTATCCAATTATTTTATTTCCATGTGCTGCCACACGCCTGCAAGCAGCGCATGATCACTATTTATATCTATATTTGTATAGGACTTCAGGCTATATGGCTGTTCTCAATGTCTGGAATTGCTTGGTATGCGCTTATAAGCCAAATGTCAAAGCATCACTGTTTAGAGGATAAGCAAATGTGGAGTTAATGAGGGTGACATCTATTGAGTTTTGTCATTGTATCCAACTCTAATTTTTCACATCAGTTTAGAATCCAAATTATGTCTCAAAATACAGTTAAAAAATAAGGTTCAAATTAAGATGTCTGACCATCAAATATCATCAGTAGACTCCACTGACGTTTTTAATTCTTAATTGTTGCAGTCGTGTAAGAAATGTATAATCAGCTGCATTCATGCGCATTTGATTCAGCTCACTGTTGACCAAAATTGCATGGATCTACACGGTCGAAAAGATAATACAAAAATTATTTCACCGTAGTTAATCACTATTGTATAGGTTGTTATTTTCTAGAGGATAAGGACTTTAGGAGCATTACCATTTTATATAGCATGTCACGGAAGTGAATTTATAGGTTGCTTTAATAAAGGTGTTTTTGATTCCGAAAAACTTCTATGTTTCTAAAAAACCTTTAGATCTTCAAACCCAATTAATCATTTGAATGAGTAGATACTGTTCAACATCATCCTCAACAGTTGGGTCAAAGGTATTCTGTGTTCACAAATTACTACCATAAGTAGTTTCAGTAATCCAAACATTAGTTTTTGTTTTTCATTTGCTATAAATTGTTACTCGACCATCAATCCTCTCGACTACCTTCTTTACTGATAAATAGGCGACTGACTTGGGCCTTTTGATTGAAGAGAAAGAATGGGCAAGTATATTGCAATCCTTAGCCAGGTCATCAAGGGTTGTAGAAACTAACTATAAATTATTAACTAGGTGGTACCTGTCCCCAAGTTGTCTTCATTTACTGTTTCCAGAAGTATCTAATTTATGCTGGAGAGGATGTGGAGAAGTAGGAACCCTACCACACTTCTTGTGGACATAACTTTTGTATCAGTCCTTATTGGGTTTGCATAGCTTTGCATAGCTAAAGAAATGGAAAAAATACCTTTAGACCATCTCACCTTTTTGTTTCACTCCCGCATCCACATTAAATTTAACCTCTGTATTAACCCATTTCACCTATGCCTAAACAGGAAACAACCTGTTATCCCTACAACCACAAAGTGGCAGGCCCAAGTTGCTTACACTATCTCCTTTGAAATATATCATTATATTGATAGAACACCATATACATGAGAATAACAAAATTTATGCTTACCTGATAAATTTATTTCTTTTGCGATGTACCGAGTCCACGGATTCATCCTAACTTGTGGGATATTGTCCTTCCTGACAGGAAGTAGCAAAGAGAGCACCACAGCAGAGCTGTCTATATAGCTCCCCCCTTAACTCCACCCCCCAGTCATTCGACAGAAGGCCAAGGAAGAAAAGGAGAAACTATAAGGTGCAGAGGTGACTGAAGTTTACATAAAAAATACTATCTGTCTTGAATAGACAGGGCGGGCCATGGACTCGGTACATCGCAAAAGAAAGAAATTTATCAGGTAAGCATTAATTTTGTTTTCTTTTGCATGATGTACCGAGTCCACGGATTCATCCTAACTTGTGGGATACCAATACCAAAGTTTTAGGACATGGATGAAGGGAGGGACAAGACAGGAACCTAAACGGAAGGCACCACTGCTTGCAAAACCTTTCTCCCAAAAATAGCCTCCGAAGAAGCAAAAGTATCAAATTTATAAAATTTTGAAAAGGTATGAAGTGACGACCAAGTCGCAGCCTTACAAATCTGTTCAACAGAAGCATCATTTTTAAAAGCCCATGCGGAAGCTACCGCTCTAGTAGAATGAGCTGTAATCCTTTCAGGAGGCTGCTGTCCAACTGTCTCATAAGCCAAACGGATGATGCTTTTCAGCCAAAAGGAAAGAGAAGTCGCCGTAGCCGTTTGGTCCCTACGCATTCCAGAATAGACAACAAACAAAGAAGATGTTTGACGAAAATCTTTGGTTGCCTGCAAATAAAATTTCAAAGCACGAACCATGTCCAAGTTGTGCAACAGACGTTCCTTCTTACAAGAAGGATTAGGACACAGAGAAGGAACAACAATTTCTTGATTGATATTCCTGTTAGTAACAACCTTAGGTAGGAACCCAGGCTTGGTATGCAAAACCACCTTATCAGCATGGAACACAAGATAAGGAGAGTCACATTGTAATGCAGATAGTTCAGAAACTCTTCGAGCTGAAGAGATAGCAACTAGGAACAAAACTTTCCAAGATAAAAGCTTAATATCTATGGAATGCATGGGTTCAAACGGAACCCCCTGAAGAACTCTAAGAACTAAATTTAGACTCCATGGCGGAGCAATAGGTTTAAACACAGGCTTAATTCTAGCTAAAGCCTGACAAAAAGCCAGAACATCTGGAACATCTGCCAGACGCTTGTGCAACAAAATAGAACAGATATCTGTCCCATAAGGGAACTAGCTGATAATCCTTTCTCCAATCCCTCTTGGAGAAAAGACAAAATCCTAGGAATCCTGATTTTACTCCAGGAGAAGCCTTTGGATTCGCACCAAAAAAGATATTTACGCCATATCTTATGATAAATTTTCCTGGTAACAGACTTTCGAGCCTGAATAAAGGTATTTATGACTGACTCAGAGAAACCCCGCTTTGATAGAATCAAGCGTTCAATCTCCAAGCAGTCAGTTGCAGAGAAATTCGATTTGGATGCTTGAATGGACCTTGAATCAGAAGGTCCTGTCTCAATGGCAGAGACCATGGTGGAAGGGATGACATGTCCACCAGGTCTGCATACCAAGTCCTGCGTGGCCACGCAGGCGCAATCAAAATCACCGATGCTCTCTCCTGTTTGATTCTGGCAGTCAGACGTGGAAGGAGAGGGAAAGGTGGAAACACATAAGCCAGGATGAATGACCAGGGTACTGCTAGAGCATCTATCAGTACAGCCTGAGGATCCCTTGACCTGGAGCCGTAACGAGGAAGTTTGGCGTTCTGACGAGACACCATCAGATCCAACTCTGGTGTGCCCCATAGCAGAACCAGCTGAGCAACCACATCCGGATGGAGTTCCCACTCCCCCGGATGAAAAGTCTAACGACTTAGAAAATCTGCCTCCCAGTTCTCTACTCCTGGGATATAGATCGCTGACAGATGGCAAGAGTAAGCCTCTGCCCATTGGATTATCCTTGAGATCTCTATCATAGCTAAGGAACTCTTTGTTCCGCTCTGATGAGTGATATAAGCCACAGTCGTGATGTTGTCCAACTGAAACCTGATGAATCTGGCCGAAGCCAGCTGAGGCCATGCCTAGAGAACATTGAATATCGCTCTTAATTCCAGAATATTTATCTGTAGGAGATCCTCCTCCAGAGTCCACAAACCCTGAGCTTTCAGGGAATTACAGACTGCACCCCAGCCCAGAAGACTGGCGTCTGTCGTCACTATAACCCATTCTGGTCTGCGGAAACACATTCCCTGGGACAGATCATCCTGTGACAACCAAAGAAGAGAGTCTCTGGTCTCTTGATCCAGATTTATCTGAGGAGATAAATACACATAATCCCCATTCCACTGATTGAGCATGCATAGTTGCAGTGGTCTGAGACGCAAGCGAGAAAACGGAACTATGTCCATTGCCGCTACCATTAGTCCGATTACCTCCATACACTGAGCCACTGACGGCCAAGGAATGGAATGAAGAGCTCGGCAGGTGGACAAAATCATTGATTTCCTGACCTCCGTCAGAAATATTTTCATGTCCACCGAGTCTATCAGAGTCCCTAGAAATGAAACTCTTGTGAGGGGGGAAAGAGAACTCTTTTTTATGTTCACTTTCCACCCGTGAGACCTTAGAACACTAAGTCTGTGTGAGACTTGGCTAGTTGGAAGGACGACGCTTGAATTAGAATGTCGTCTAGATAAGGCGCCACTGCTATGCCCCGTGGCCTTAGAATTGCCAGAAGGGACCCTAGCACCTTCGTGAAGATTTGCAGCGCTGTGGCCAACCCAAAAGGAAGAGCCACAAACTGATAATGCTTGTCCAGAAAGGCAAACCTGAGGAACTGGTGATGATCTTTGTGGATAGGAATGTGCAGATACACATCCTTTAAGTCCACGGTGGTCATATCTTGACCCTCCTGGATCAATGGTAAGATAGTCCGAATGGTCTCCATCTTGAAAGATGGAACTCTTAGGAATTGGTTTAGGATCTTGAGATCCAGAATTGGTCTGAAGGTTCCCTCCTTTTTGGGAACTATAAACAGATTGGAGTAGAACCCCTGCCCCTGTTCTGCTTTTGGAACTGGGGAGATCACTCCCATGGTAAAAAGGTCTTCTACACAGCGTAAGAACGCCTCTCTTTTTGTCGGGTTTACAGACAATTGAGAAAGATGGAACCTCCCTCTTGGAGGGGAATCCTTGAAATCTAGAAGGTATCCCTGGGTTACAATTTCTACTGCCCAGGAATCCTGAACGTCTCTTGCCCAGGCCTGAGCAAAGAGAGAGAGTCTGCCCCCTACTAGATCCGGTCCCGGATCAGGGGCTACCCCTTCATGCTGACTTAGTGGCAGCAGCAGGCTTTTTGGCCTGTTTACCCTTGTTCCAACACTGATTATGTCTCCAGGTTGGCTTGGATTGGTCAAAGTTCCCCTCTTGCTTTGCAGCAGGGGAAGAGGTAGAGGGACCACTCTTGTAATTTCAAAAGGAACGAAAATTATTTTGTTTGGTCCTTGTCTTATTTGACTTATCCTGAGGGAGGGTATGACCCTTCCCTCCAGTAATGTCTGAAATGATCTCTTTCAATGCAGGCCCGAATAGGGTCTTACCTTTGAAATGGATGAACAAAAGATTTAGATGACACATCAGCTGACCAGGACTTAAGCCATAACGCTCTACACGCTAAAATGGCAAAACATGAATTCTTAGCTGCTAATTTAGCAAGATGAAAAGCGGCGTCTGTAATGAAAGAAATAGCCAACTTAAGAGCCTTAATTCTGTCCAAAATATCATCTAGTGGGGTCTCCATCTGAAGAGCCTCTTCTAGAGCCTCAAACCAAAAGGCAGCTGCAGTGGTTACAGGAACAATGCATGCTATAGGTTGAAGAAGAAAACCTTGATGAACAAAAATTTTCTTTAGGAGACCCTCTAATTTTTTATCCATAGGATCAATGAAAGCACAACTGTCTTCAATAGGTATAGTTGTACGCTTAGCCAGGGTAGAAATAGCTCCCTCCACCTTAGGGACCGTCTGCCATGAGTCCTTTATGGTGTTAGAAATGGGAAACATTTTCTTAAAAACAGGAGGGGGAGAGAACGGAATACCTGGTTATCCAACTCCTTAGTAACAATGTCCGAAATCCTCTTAGGGACCGGAAACACATCAGTGTAAACAGGAACCTCTAAATATTTGTCCATTTTACACAATTTCTCTGGAACTACAATAGGGTCACAATCATCCAGAGTAGCTAAAACCTCCCTGAGCAAAAAGCGGAGGTGCTCTAGCTTAAATTTAAATGCCGTCATATCTGAATCTGTCTGAGAGAACATCTTTCCTGAATCAGAAATCTCTCCCTCAGACAGCAAATCCCTCATCCCTACTTCAGAACATTGTGAGGGAATATCGGATACGGCTACTAAAGCGTCAGAAGGCTCAGCATTTGTTCTTAACCCAGAGCTACTGCGCTTCCCTTGCAACCCAGGCAGCTTAGATAAAACCTCTGTGAGGGTAGTATTCATAACTGAAGCCATATTTTGCAAGGTGAAAGAATTAGACGCACTAGAAGTACTTGGCGTCGCTTGTGCGGGCGTTACTGGTTGTGACACTTGGGGAGAACTAGATGGCAAAACCTGATTTCCTTCTGTCTGAGAATCGTCTAATACCAAACTTTTATAAGTCAAAATATGCTGTTTGCAATTTATAGACATATCAGTACAAGTGGGACACATTCTAAGAGGGGGTTCCACAATGGCTTCTAAACAAATTGAACAATGAGTTTCCTCAGTGTCAGACATGTTTAACAGACTAGTAATAAAGCAAGCAAGCTTGGAAAACACTTTATTTAATGAAAAAAACACAATTTGCAAAAACAATACTGTGCCTTTAAGAGAAAAAAGGCATACACAGACTGCAAAACAGGTTAAAATTGCTTAAATTTTTCTGAAATTTTAACAGTGTACCCACTAAGCTTTAGAAGGATTGCACCACAAGTTAATAAGCAATAAAGCCCCAAATGAAAAAACCGGATTGAAATATGTCTAAAACCAGTTAAAACCCCCTAAAGCACCTTGCCACAGCTCTGCTGTGGCCCTACCTGCCCTTAGGAAGCAATAATATGGGGTTTAAAGCTTCAATTAGTCCCTCAGAAGACTCTCAGGACCTCAGGAGAAGTTGTTTGCTGCTTGTAAATGTAGGCCCCGCCCACCTCACTCGATGTTGCTGGGGCCTACACAAAACTAACAAAGCCTGTCTGAAAGCCATGTGGGTTATAAACAACCCCAAAGAACCCTCAAACAAATGTCCCATAAAACAGAAAACGTTACTCCCAGACACAAAAACGTTTGTCCCAAATTCAGATAACAAACTGAGTGCCCACAAAAAAATTAACCCTTTATGCAAGCTAGTAAAAACCTCTGATAACACTAGGATTACTGCTTATCCTTCCCCTAATGGGGACACTGTCAGCCTTTCTGAGTTAACACAGTCTCTGCAGAAAATATGATTGAACATACCTCATTGCTGTATAGCAAGAAACTGTTCCTCACACTGAAGTTTTCCTATACTCCTCAGCTTCTGTGGGAACAGCAGTGGACCGTAGTTACAAATGCTAAGATCATCATCCTCCAGGCAGAAATCTTTATCTATGTCCTGCCTGAGAGTAAATAGTACAACACCAGTACCATTTAAAAATAACAAACACTTGATTGAAGATAAAATAAAACTAACAGTTTAACACCTCTTCTCTTTACTCTTCCTGCTTAGAGCCAGCAAAGAGAATGACTGGGGGTGGAGTTAAGGGGGGAGCTATATAGACAGCTCTGCTGTGGTGCTCTCTTTGCTACTTCCTGTCAGGAAGGACAATATCCCACAAGTTAGGATGAATCTGTGGACTCGGTACATCATGCAAAAGAAATATCAATTCCACTATCCCCTAATAGGTATTTTATACATGTCATATAACTTGGCCCTAACTTTCATTCTCTCTTTCTTTATCTTCTTTAACATGACCATTTGCTTTTGCATGATAGGGAAATCTAGCATTTTGAATGGTAAATTTGTAGGCTAGCTTACATGCTTTGGTTAGTGACCCGTGTGCAACCCAGTTTGTGGGCAGATATTATCTAAACATTGTTTTATCATGTCTTTTTGCTCCATATACCCATTATTATTTTTTTCTTTTGCATTGTTTTGCTAATGTATTACTTTTATTATGGCAAGCGTATTCGATATCATTAGCAAATCATTTTCTACTTTTTTGTTAAGTGTTAAAAAATGTTTTATAAATAAAATGTATAACAAATAATGGGAATATACAGTTGGAGATGAGTTTATATACACAACTGGAAATTACAATATATGAGTCAACTTTTTACATTCCTGACAACTAACTGCTACCCTTATCCCTTACTTGTAAACTATAGTAAGTCATATTAATGCTGCACAATACAAAGACATTTTAGACAATTGGGTGCTTCCAACTTTGTGGCAAAACTTTGGGGAAGGCCCCTTCCTGTTCTAGCATGATTGTGTCCCAGTGTGCAAAGAGATGTCCATGAAGACATGGTTTGACAAGTATGGTGTGGAAAAACTCAAGTGGCCTGCACAGAGCCCTGACTTCATCCCCATTGAAGACCTTTGGGTAAACTGGAATGCCAATTGTGAGTCAAGGCTTCCTGTCCATCATCAGTACCTGGATTCACAAACACCTTTTTGGATGAATAAGCACAAAATCCCATAGGTACATCTTGTGGAAAGCCTTCCTAGAAGAGTTGCAGCTGTTATGGCTCCAAGGGAGGGAGGACTCTATATTAAATGCCCCTCTTTTTTTAAATGGGATGTCCAACAAGCTCATATAGGTGTAACAGTCAGGTGTTTGGCCATATTGTGTGTGTGTAGATTGTAAGCTCTCCAGAGCATAACACTACTCCTGTATATGCTGAAAGCTTTATTTAGCCAGTTCCATTATTTTAATTGTCTCAAACACCCAGCGCTATAGAATTTGGTGGTCCTTTGAAAATATACACGCACACACACAAATTGATTTCCTGACAGAAACACAGGAAGATCACAGTGAATCCAACTTATATAATATGTAAGAGTGAAGACTTGCAGCTTTTGTAGTGTATTAGACTAATCTTGACTCATTCTGCAGCCAGATGTCAAGAAAATTGTTTCCCAGTTGATTGCATAACATACAATCCCACTTTAACTGCATGTTATGTCATAGAGAAGCAAATCCCTAAGTACTTGTTCACATTATGAAGCTTTTAGCAACAGTTTACAAGATGTGGGATTTGAGTGCCTGAAATAGCACATCTACTGATTGTCTTACATGACCCTACAGGATGTTCACAGGCCAGGTTTAAATCAGTCCACTCTAATCACTTCATTTTATGCATGAATCAGTCGCACAGCCTACTCTATATAAGCATCAACACACCATTAAATAAAGTGGGTTTTTTTTATTTTTTTTTATTTTATTCATGGAATATACAAATTTGTTTTTCCAAATGACTTTCAGCATCTGACAACAATGTATATGGCAAACAGTAGTAAACAAGTGCTCTTTGTATAGATCATAGAGGTTTCTCTGATGTTCATTGCTGCTTTTATATATGGGCAGGGTTTTTAACTGCAAGTTTGAACACATGGTATTTTTAATCAACATAAAACTCAGATGTCCTATGAATATTAAATGCCGTTTTGACAGATGTAGTGTACTGAATGATGCACATCATACTTAGCTAAAACCATAGATTATTGGTTTTCAGTATTTTTGAGATCTGTGGGAAAGTACAAACTAGGGCTGTGCAGTTAATCGCATGATACAATTAATCACAATAAATATGAGGCTACGGAATATCTGAATCACATAAGGCTGCAATTTTTTATCAAAACAAAAAATAGTCCAAAACAGCTTTCTTAATATGTCACACGAATGCTCCAGTCCAGCCCAGTAGCAGTACTGATTACTCCTCCAGGGGGATGAACCAGGAAGCGCCACATCAGTGTTACAGCTATTAAAGGTACAGTAAAGTCAAAATTAAACTTTCATTTTTCGGATAGAGCATGCAATGTGAAAAAAACTTTTTAATTTATTCTGTTGTCAAATTTACTTTGTTCTCTTTTATTGAAGAGTTAAACTAGGTAGCATACGAGCTCAGGAGTGTGCACGTGTCTTTAGTACTCTATGGCAGCAGTGTTTTGCAAGGGCTAGATTACAAGATTTACTTTCACAAAAGCGATATTTGCGCTCCACTTTGTAATACCAGAGCACGCAAATGTGCGCTGGTATTACGAGTTAGGTGCAAGGCGAACGCGACCTCACATTTGCATTGCACTGAAGTATTGCACTCATGAGAGTGTGCGCTTCCATAGGCTCCAATGCTTCTCATTCCATCTTTAGACCACTGCTTCATAACTTCTGTAAGTACGGATAAATTTACCCCAATATGTGTTTATACAAATATTAACTCATAAATATATAGGTATATATACATATATATTTACAGGGAACACACAGTTCACAAAGACCGCAATATAAAGGCACTTTTCAGTGCCATTTTTTTCTAACAACCAGTCTTTTAAAAAAACATAAAATAAAGATGCTATTTTTATTTTTTATACACAATCTCACACTAAAGTTTGGGGTGAATTGGGGCACTTTATTAATATTAACCAGAGGTCTGACCTCTGGTTTATTTTTCAGAGCGCTAAATGCTACCGCAAGCTAGCTGTACCAATAACCAGCCACTTGTAATGGCTGGTTATTTATCATGTTCTCATAAATGGGCAATTTTGCCTGTTTACGGGCACACAAATTAGCGCTCCACTTGTATTCTAGCCCTAAATGTTTGTGGTTCAAATACAACATACAATTTAAAGAGACGTTTTAAATTTACTTCTGGGATCAAATATTCTTGATTCTCTTGGTATCCTTTGTTTAAAAGCATACCTAAGTAGGCTCAGGAGTAGCAATGAACTACTTAGAACTAGCTGGTGATAGGGGGCTATGCATATATGCCTCTTGTCATTGGCTCACCAATGTATTCAGCAATCTCCAGTAGTGCATTGAGGTTCTAGAGCTGACTTTAACTGTTTGTGCAACCCCTTTACAAAAACATAATTTATGCTTACCTGATAAATTTATTTCTCTTGTAGTGTGTTCAGTCCACGGGTCATCCATTACTTATGGGATATATTCTCCTCCCCAACAGGAAGTTGCAAGAGGATAACCCAAGCAGAGCTGCTATATAGCTCCTCCCCTCACATGTCATATCCAGTCATTCGACCGAAACAAGACGAGAAAGGAAAAACTATAGGGTGCAGTGGTGACTGGAGTTTTAATTAAAATTTAGAACTGCCTCAAAAAAAGACAGGGCGGGCCGTGGACTGAACACACTACAAGAGAAATACATTTATCAGGTAAGCATAAATTATGTTTTCTCTTGTTAAGTGTGTTCAGTCCACGGGTCATCCATTACTTATGGGATACCAATACCAAAGCTAAAGTACACGGATGATGGGAGGGACAAGGCAGGAACATTAAACAGAAGGAACCACTGCCTGTAGAACCTTTCTCCCAAAACCAGCCTCCGAAGAAGCAAAAGTGTCAAATTTGTAAAATTTTGAAAAGGTATGAAGTGAAGACCAAGTTGCAGCCTTGCAAATCTGTTCAACAGAAGCCTCATTCTTAAAGGCCCAGGTGGAAGCCACAGCTCTAGTAGAATGAGCTGTAATTCTTTCAGGAGGCTGCTGTCCAGCAGTCTCATATGCTAAACGTATTATGCTACGAAGCCAAAAAGAGAGAGAGGTGGCCGAAGCCTTTTGACCTCTCCTCTGACCAGAATAAACGACAAACAGAGAAGAAGTTTTCCAAAAATCTTTAGTTGCCTGTAAGTAGAACTTCAGGGCACGGACTAAGTCCAGATTATGCAAAAGACGTTCCTTCTTTGAAGAAGGATTAGGACATAATGAAGGAACAACAATCTCTTGATTGATATTCCTGTTAGAAACAACCTTAGGTAAAAATCCAGGTTTAGTACGCAGAACTACCTTGTCTGAATGAAAAATCAGATAAGGAGAATCTCAATGTAAGGCAGATAACTCAGAGACTCTTCGAGCCGAGGAAATAGCCATCAAAAACAGAACTTTCCAAGATAAAAGCTTAATATCAATGGAATGAAGGGGTTCAAACGGAACACCCTGAAGAACTTTAAGAACCAAGTTTAAGCTCCACGGAGGAGCAACAGTTTTAAACACAGGCTTAATCCTAGCCAAAGCCTGACAAAAAGCCTGGACGTCTGGATTCTCTGCCAGACGTTTGTGTAAAAGAATAGACAGAGCAGAAATCTGTCCCTTTAACGAACTAGCGGATAAACCCTTTTCTAAACCTTCTTGTAGAAAAGCCAATATCCTAGGAATCCTAACCTTACTCCATGAGTAACTCTTGGATTCACACCAATATAAATATTTACGCCATATCTTATGGTAAATTTTTCTGGTAACAGGTTTCCGAGCCTGTATTAACGTATCAATAACCGACTCCGAAAAACCACGCTTTGATAGAATCAAGCGTTCAATCTCCATGCAGCCTCAGAGAAATTAGGCTTGGATAGTTGAAAGGACCGTGAATTAGAAGGTCCTGCCTCAGAGGCAGAGACCATGGTGGACAGGACGACATGTCCACTAGGTCTGCATACCAGGTCCTGCGTGGCCACGCAGGCGCTATCAGAATCACCGATGCTCTCTCCTGTTTGATCCTGGCAATCAGTCGAGGTAGCAACGGAAATGGTGGGAACACATAAGCCATGTTGAAAACCCAAGGGGCTGCTAGTGCATCTACCAGCACCGCTCCCGGGTCCCTAGACCTGGATCCGTAACAAGGAAGCTTGGCATTCTGGTGAGATGCCATGAGATCCAGCTCCGGTTCGCCCCAACGAAGGATCAGTTGAGCAAACACTTCCGGGTGAAGTTCCCACTCCCCCGAATGAAAGGTCTGGCGACATAGAAAGTCCGCCTCCCAGTTCTCCACGCCTGGGGTGTAGATCGCTGACAGGTGACAAGAGTGCGACTCTGCCCAGCGAATTATCTTCGAGACTTCCAACATCGCTAGGGAACTCCTGGTTCCCCCTTGATGATTGATGTAAGCCACAGTCGTGATGTTGTCCGACTGAAATCTTATGAACCTCAGTATTGCTAACTGAGGCCAAGCTAGAAGAGCAATGAATATTGCTCTTAATTCCAGAATGTTTATTGGGAGGAGTTTCTCCTCCTGAGTCCACAATCCCTGAGCCTTCAGGGAGTTCCAGACTGCACCCCAGCCTAGTAGGCTGGCATCTGTTGTTACAATCGTCCAATCTGGTCTGCGAAAAGTCATTCCTTTGGACAGATGAACCCGCGACAACCACCAGAGAAGAGAATCTCTGGCCTCCTGGTCCAGATTTAGTAAAGGGGACAGATCTGAGTAATCCCCATTCCACTGACTTAGCATGCATAGTTGCAGCGGTCTGAGATGTAGGCGCGCAAATGGCACTATGTCCATTGCCGCGACCATTAAGCCGATTACTTCCATGCTCTGAGCTACTGATGGGCTTGGAATGGAATGAAGGACACGGCAAGCATTTAGGATTTTTGATAACCTGGACTCTGTCAGGTAAATCTTCATCTCTACAGAATCTATAAGAGTCCCTAGAAAGGGAACCTTTGTGAGTGGGAACAGAGAACTCTTTTCCATGTTCACTTTCCACCCATGCGACCTTAGAAATGCTAGAACTATCTCTGTATGAGACTTTGCATTTTGAAAAGTTGACGCTTGTATCAGGATGTCGTCTAGGTACGAAGCCACCGCTATGCCTCGCGGTCTTAGTACCGCCAGAAGCGAGCCCAGAACCTTTGTAAAAATTCTCGGGGCCGTAGCCAACCCGAAGGGAAGAGCTACAAACTGGTAATGCCTGTCTAGAAAGGCAAACCTTAGGTACCGATAATGATCTTTGTGAATCGGTATGTGAAGGTAGGCATCCTTTAAGTCCACTGTGGTCATATACTGACCCTCTTGGATCATGGGTAGGATAGTTCGAATAGTTTCCATTTTGAACGATGGAACCCTTAGGAATTTGTTTAAGATCTTCAGGTCCAAGATTGGCCTGAAGGTTCCCTCTTTTTTGGGAACCACAAACAGATTTGAGTAAAAACCTTACCCTTGTTCCGTCCGCGGAACCGGGTGGATCACTCCCATTACTAAGAGGTCTTGTACACATCGTAGAAATGCCTCTTTCTTTATTAGGTTTGTTTATAACCTTGACAGATGAAATCTCCCTTGTGGAGGAGAAGTTTTGAAGTCCAGAAGGTATCCCTGAGATATGATCTCCAACGCCCAGGGATCCTGGACATCTCTTGCCCAGGCCTGGGCGAAGAGAGAAAGTCTGCCCCCCACTAGATCCGTTTCCGGATAGGGGGCCCTTTCTTCATGCTGTCTTAGGGGCAGAAGTAGGTTTTCTGGCCTGCTTGCCCTTGTTCCAGGACTGGTTGCCTTTCCAACCCTGTCTGTAACGAGTAGCAGTCCCTTCCTGTTTTGGAGCGGAGGAAGCTGATGCTGCTCCTGCCTTGAAATTACGAAAGGCACGAAAATTAGACTGTTCGGCCTTTGATTTGGCCCTGTCCTGAGGAAGGGTGTGACCCTTACCTCCAGTAATGTCAGCAATAATTTCTTTCAAGCCGGGCCCGAATAAGGTTTGCCCTTTGAAAGGAATATTAAGCAATTTAGATTTAGAAGTTACATCTGCTGACCAGGATTTAAGCCATAGCGCTCTGCGCGCCTGGATGGCGAATCCGGAGTTCTTAGCCGTTAGTTTGGTTAAATGCACAACGACATCCAAAATAAATGCATTAGCTAGCTTAAGGGCTTTAAGCTTGTTCATAATCTCATCCAATGGTGCTGTGCGAATAGCCTCTTCCAGAGACTCAAACCAGAATGCCGCTGCAGCAGTGACGGGCGCAATGCATGCAAGGGGCTGTAATATAAAACCTTGTTGAACAAACATTTTCTTAAGGTAACCTTCTAATTTTTTATCCATTGGATCTGAGAAAGCACAACTATCCTCCACCGGGATAGTGGTACGCTTGGCTAAAGTAGAAACTGCTCCCTCCACCTTAGGGACCGTCTGCCATAAGTCTCGTGTGGTGGCGTCTATTGGGAACATTTTTCTAAATATCGGAGGAGGGGAAAAGGGCACACCGGGTCTATCCCACTCCTTGCTAATAATCTCTGTAAGCCTTTTAGGTATAGGAAAAACATCAGTACACACCGGTACCGCATAGTATTTATCCAGCCTACATAATTTCTCTGGGATTGCAACCGTGTCGCAATCGTTCAGAGCCGCTAACACCTCCCCTAGTAATACACGGAGGTTCTCAAGCTTAAATTTAAAATTTGAAATTTCTGAATCCGGTCTCCCCGGATCAGATCCGTCACCCACAGAATGAAGCTCTCCGTCCTCATGTTCTGCAAATTGTGACGCAGTATCGGACATGGCTCTCGTGTCATCGGCGCGCTCTGTCCTAAACCCAGAGCTATCGCGCTTGCCTCTTAACTCAGGCAAATTAGATAATACTTCTTTCATAACATTAGCCATATCATGCAAAGTGATTTGTAAGGGCCTTGATGTACTTGGCGCCACAATCTCACGCACCTCCTGAGCGGGAGGCGAAGGTACTGACACGTGAGGAGAGTTAGGCGGCATAACTTCCCCCTCGTTGTCTGGTGATAATTTCTTTACCGGTAAAGACTGACTTTTATTTAAAGTAACATCAATACAATTGGTACACATATTTCTATTGGGCTCCACATTGGCTTTTAAACATAATGAACAAGTAGATTCATCTGTATCAGACATGTTTAAACAGACTAGCAATGAAGGCTAGCAAGCTTGGAAAAAATCTGTCAATAAATTTACAAGCAATTGAAAAAACGCTGCAGCGCTTTTAAAAACACAAAAAAACTGTCACAGTTGAAATAACAATGAACTAATTCAGTTATAGCCAACAATTTTAACAGTAATTGTATGAATTTAGCAGAGGATTGCACCCACTAGCAAACGGATGATTAACCCCTCAATACCCAAAAACGGATAATCAATTTAAGATTTAACGCTTTTATCACAGTCAAACACACTGTCACAGGTCTGCTGTGACTGATTACCTCCCTCAAAAATGAATTTTGAAGACCCCTGAGCTCTCTGTAGACGTCCTGGATCAAGGAGGAAGAAGCAGGAAGACTGTGCAAGAATTTTAACTGCGCAACAAGGCGCTAAAAAAGGCCCCTCCCACTCATATTACAACAGTGGGAGACCTGTTACAACGGTTTCTATGCAGAAATACACGTTAGCCATATGGAAAAAAATCATGCCCAAAAAGATTTATCACCAAAGTACCTCACAAAACGAATAACATGCCAGTAAACGTTTTAAAAACAACTTTCCAGTGTTATGCAAAGTTATCACTAAGCCTGCTACCAGTCGCTTCTACTGCAGTTAAGGCTCATACATTTATTTCAGTATTAACAGTATTTTCTCAGTCAAATTCTAGTCCCTAGAAAATAACTCAACTGCGCATACATTTATCAGCCTGATACCAGTCGCTACTACTGCATTAAAGGCTGTACTTACATCATATGGGTAACAGCAGTGTTTTCTTAGTCAATTCCATTCCTAGAAAATATTATTGCACATACCTCATTTGCGGGGGACCCCGCATGCTATTCCCTTTTCTGAAGTTACCCCACTCCTCAGAATGTGCGAGAACAGCCAGTGGATCTTAGTTACGTCTGCTAAGATCATAGAAAAACGCAGGCAGATTCTTCTTCTAAATACTGCCTGAGAGAAAAAAACAGCACACTCCGGTGCCATTTTAAAATAATAAACTTTTGATTGAAGAATAATTAGGTAAAAAACTCCTATCTCCTCTCGCGACCTCCTTCTTAGTTGAGACTTGCAAGAGAATGACTGGATATGAGATGTGAGGGGAGGAGCTATATAGCAGCTCTGCTTGGGTGATCCTCTTGCAACTTCCTGTTGGGGAGGAGAATATATCCCATAAGTAATGGATGACCCGTGGACTGAACACACTTAACAAGAGAAATTGAATTAAAATATTGGAGCATTTGATTTTTGGAATTTGATGTCCCTTTAAACTAAACATAAAGATTACAAGTGGAGCGCTAATTTATCATGTGCCCGTAAATAGGCAAATCCACAATAAATATCCAGTAATTAGTAATGGGTGTGGGGTGTTTACTCACTGGTCTTTTCATCAAATCTTTATTATCAAGCGTGACATTTCGGGGACACACTCTATTATCATATATCATATATATATATATATATATATATATATATATATATGACTTACCCCCTTTGCTGCGCTAGTTCTTATGCTGTGTCTGACGGCATGAAAACGAGGCTCCCATTGGAGCCTATGGAAGTACACTCTCATCAACGCAAGGCTTCGCTGCAATGCAAATGAGAGTTTGCGTTCACATTGTGCCTAACTTGTAATACCAGCGCACATTTGCATGCATTGGTATTACTAAGTGGAGCACAAATATCGCTTTTGCGGAATCGATATTTTGCACTCCACTTATAATCTAGCCAAAAGTAAACTACAAGTCACTACTGAAATGAGAGATACCTGTCAAAACTAACAAGTCTAGGAGACATTCCATAAGGGAAGATAATTATATTCAGGATATTCTGATTCCATTGTAATCAAATTAAAGAAAAGCAGAAAAAAGCGAGTCCTCTAATAGATGTTGTACAACTGTGGTTATAGTTGTTTGTCGGAATAGTGGAACAGATTTGACAGATGCGCTACATCTATTTGTCAATTAGGACGACAAGCTACATTTGGTATAGTGTTTGCGAACAGCAATTACTAAATAAATATACATAGCACAAAGCAAACAGTATACAGATTTACAGATGTAGCAAATTGCGGCTGAGTTAAATCTGTTCAACAGAAAGGTAATATGTTTATTTTAATCCTAGTACATGATAAAAAAAATGTATCCATCTAAAAAGACTATTTCAAATGTGTCACTAATTTATATATATTGTTATATATTGTTATAAATACACCAGTACAAGATGTTGCTTACATTTGTCTAGAGTCCATTCGTGCTGCATTTTTTATGTGACTTAACTGCTAAATAGTAGTTCATCGGCAATCAAAATCCTGGTGCTAAAAACCTCCTGGTAGCTGCATACCATTAGGAGGCAATTTTCTGCGGCTGACAATGTTTTCTATGAAAGTTGCAAAACCTATTTTCACACTGAGACTTTTTAAAGCTGGTGGAAAATTTTAGCTGCTACACTTTTCATAGCTTTAGTTAGATCTAAGATGCTAAAAAAAAACGTAAAAAAATGTATTATTGTGATTATTATTATTAAATTAATAATAATAATATAAAAGTAGTCTATTATCATGTTATAATATACTATAATAAAATGATTAATTATTACAGACATTCGCTGAAATATTTAAATAAAAAATATATTGAAATTCTATAGGGGTATATAAAATATTTTATAAGCTACTTATAGCTAAAATATACAAACAAGATACAAAAGTGGATCCACTTAAAATTAACAATAAAATATGCATATATCTATATAAAAAACAATACAATTGTGGTTAAAAACCACAACAATATACAATCTTAATCACAAAATAAATTACAATAAAACAGCTGTTGATGGTTGGATAAAAAATATAAATATATAAAAACATCAATTTACTGAGTAGGTGTCCATAAATATGTAGGTCCCAAACTTTAAATTCTTTCCAGAGAGTGAATGTCCAATATGAAGATTCTATTTTAAAACAGTTATCCTTATATATCCCTCGATAAACGGTGAATTGATGAAGTGTGTAAAAAAGAAAAACGTAGTGGTTTTCAAATCAAATTTCAAAAATTATTGTGAATATCCAAAAAATCCTGAAAAGATGATGTGATGAAGTGGGCGTGAATAATCAAAAATGTGTGTACACAAAAATGAAAAAAGAAAAAGGAAAAAATGTGAAAAAATAATCCAAATGAATATTTAGGATGTGTTAAAGTGAATAACACACTTATAAAGTGACCCTTATGTGAATACAAGATGTGAAGAGATGCTCCTAAAAAGTTATTCCTGTGTGTAAACGATGAAAAAATACAGAAATGGATCCTATGTCTCAGGGATCAATTCATTCAAAGATATACCTGTAATAAAACAAATATAACATAGTGCAAAACTGCTATTCAAACTTAGTCAGTAATTGAAAAGAAGCTTACCATATATGTCAATGCGTTTCGGCCCTAAGAACTGGGCCTTTATCAAGACTATAGATGGATTAGCATGGTAGCTCCTATTAACTATTAACTGCTGAATCAAAATGGATTTTCAATTTAGATTGCCTTTACTCTAAGGGTCTTAATAACAAAGAAGATCTATCTCATCTTCTTAACTTAAGATTATAGCCGCTGTTATTATTCTATCTTATAGGTGTAGCTTAAATAGGTGCATGTATTTTCATACTAGCATAGATTAGGCACACCCCCACATAGAGTATAAGTAGGCATTTGAAAGAGATAGGTCTTATTGTAATTGTGATTTCAAGTACTTCTGTTAATATAACCATGCACCCCCCCTCTTCACCTGCCACTTTGCATTACTATTACTGATGGAGAGTTTCAAATATTTAAATATTTTAATATTCTAATTTTTACATATTTTAATTATGTTTACAATCGATGTTCATTATCCTAATGTTTTTATCATGTTTATCATTCGAACAATTTAATTATATTTTAATTATGTTTACAATCGACGTTCATTATCCCAATGTTTTTATCATGTTTATCATTCCAATGTTTTTTAGCCCTGGGTCGTCTCCATATAGGAGGCTATATGACAATGTTTATCTTAATAGATATATGATTTTTTATGACATTCCAGAAGACATTCTATACGCTTTTCCTAAATAGATATCTCTATAGGGACAGTGATATTTTTGCTTACATTTTAGGACCCTTTTAGATTGTTATATTTTTAAATAAGAATCTTCTATTTTATTTTATTGTATTCCTTAATAGTGTCATATCCACTATAATATTTATTACTTTGATGTCTTCCCTAAGTAGAATACATTTTTCATTCACTCGTCTTTTCTGTCAGAGAAGGGCCTAACAAGCAGCCTTACAATTTTCAAAAATAGCTAGTTACCTTAGGATAGATTAAGCCTATTTTCAGATCAGGCATGGTAAATCTAAATATATGACTGAAAATTGTTCTATTCATTCACTCTTATATTGGTTTCCATGGTGATAAATGACTGAACATACACTTCCGGTTTGCCGATTTTAGGCAAATATTATCTTTCAAATATTAATGAAACAAATAAAAATGAACATATACTTTATTTGAAACATAGCATGAATTTACCATGAAACTAGGAACATATATACAAAAAATAGAATAAACTCAATAGTACTTCCAGGTCATCAGGAACAGGAAGTAGAGGTTATTTTTTTTACTTCCAGGTCAACAGGAACAGGAAGTAGAGGTTATTTTTTTACTTCCAGGTCAACAGGAACAGGAAGTAGAGGTTATTTTTTGGCGCCAAAACAACACTGGCACTTATTGGCCAGTAATAGCTATAAAAGGAGCTACCATGCTAATACATCTATAGTCTTGATAAAGGCCCAGTTCTTAGGGCCGAAACGCGTTGACATATATGGTAAGCTTCTTTTCAATTACTGACTAAGTTTGAATAGCAGTTTTGCACTATGTTATATTTGTTTTATTACAGGTATATCTTTGAATGAATTGATCCCTGAGACATAGGATCCATTTCTGTATTTTTTCATTGTTTACACACAGGAATAACTTTTTAGGAGCATCTCTTCACATCTTGTATTCACATAAGGGTCACTTTATAAGTGTGTTATTCACTTTAACACATCCTAAATATTCATTTGGATTATTTTTTCACATTTTTTCCTTTTTCTTTTTTCATTTTTGTGTACACACATTTTTGATTATTCACGCCCACTTCATCACATCATCTTTTCAGGATTTTTTGGATATTCACAATAATTTTTGAAATTTGATTTGAAAACCACTACGTTTTTCTTTTTTACACACTTCATCAATTCACCGTTTATCGAGGGATATATAAGGATAACTGTTTTAAAATAGAATCTTCATATTGGACATTCACTCTCTGGAAAGAATTTAAAGTTTGGGACCTACATATTTATGGACACCTACTCAGTAAATTGATGTTTTTATATATTTATATTTTTTATCCAACCATCAACAGCTGTTTTATTGTAATTTATTTTGTGATTAAGATTGTATATTGTTGTGGTTTTTACCACAATTGTATTGTTTTTTATATAGATATATGCATATTTTATTGTTAATTTTAAGTGGATCCACTTTTGTATCTTGTTTGTATATTTTAGCTATAAGTAGCTTATAAAATATTTTATATACCCCTATAGAATTTCAATATATTTTTTATTTAAATAATCTTGTCACTACTAGTGTCTTAGCCTTTTAGGAGGCGCTCTGTGTATTTATTTTTAGCACTACATTCACCTTTTTGGGGGCGCTGGTACCCACAATACTAGGAGCTACAGACACAAGGTTGAGCGCTGTCAGATTTTAACAGATTTTTATTCGCTGAAATATTATCCATTATTACATTTTTCACAATAGATTTTAAAATTCAGAATTCCCTTTTTGATATTTAAAAAGAAATTAAACACCTTGTAACGATAAGACATTTCCGTTGCTATTGAATAGCATATCAGCTATGTCTAATGTGTTTCACAAAACATTAACATCTTGTTTGCTGTAATTGTTTTTCATTAGTCAAACTCCACTCATCACTTGCCTTATTTGGAGAAGCCAATCCAGACAACAAGGCAAGACACAGTCATAGGGCTCGATTTATCAAGCCGTTCACCCTCATACGACTGCAGCTTCTCACAAGAGAACCTGCAGTCAATATTTATGAAACAGCGGACATCAGATTGCTGTTTCCTAACATCTTCTCCACCTCTTAAGTAAAGAATTTCCATCTCTCCGGGTCTCTGACGACCGGGGAGATTGACAGCTCCTGCCCACGCATCATTGGCTGTGCGCGGATGGTGTTGCACGCTAGCGCAAAATAGCACTCGCATGCAATGCTGAATACCGGTAGTGGATTGCTGCCCACCGCCTGCGAGCTGGGGCGGACAGGAGCGAATAGGTATATCCCTGTCCATCCTAGCTTTATAAATCTAGCCCATAATATTAGCATAAAATGTATTGTTTTGCAGTTATTTTCAGTTAGAGCCAAATAAGGAAAGATATGTTGCAGGTTTGAGCCTTCAGTAGTCAAGCAGGGTGCATTTTAAGTTCTGAGAAATAGAAAATGTATTATTTTCAGAACTGAATTACATGAAAAAGAGGGAAAAATAAATAATGAAATGAAATGTTTTAATATGCATAATAAAATATTTTGTATAAAAATCTCAAGGTCTTTACTGTTGGCGTTATGGAGAATAGCAACACAGACTGAATATAAATATATACTGTATATATATATTTATATACACACACATACTATATATACACACATATATACATGTGCACACACACACACACACACATACATGGTGATTATGATTCAGCTAAAACATCCAATTTTAAATAACTTTCCAGTTTGCTTCTATTATTACAAAGGTCATGTGGTATCGTTTAATTAAAGGGACAGTCAACACCAGAATTTGTGTTGTTTAAAATGAAAGATAATCCCTTTATTACCCCTTCCCCAGGTTTGCATAACCAACACTGTTATAGAAATACACTTTTTAAATCTGTGATTACTTTGTATCTAAGCCTCTGCAAACTGCCCCCTTATTTCAGTTCTTTTGACAGACTTGCATTTTAGCCAATCAGTGCTCACTCCAGGGTAATTTCACGTGCATGAGCTCAATGTTTTCTATAGGAAACAGATGAACTAATGCCCTCTAGTGGTCAAAATGCATTCAGATTAGAGGCAGTCTTCAAAGTCTATGAAATTAGCATATGAACCTCCTAGAATTAGCTTTCAACTAAGAATATGAAGGAAACAAAGCAAAATTGGTGAGAAAATGAAATTAGAAAGTTGTTTAAAATTACATGCCCTATTTAAATCATGACTTGACTGTCCCTTTAAGGAGTATTAATGCACTAATAGGGGCTAGCTGATCACAGTAGGAGCCATTGACAAGAGTCATATGTGTGCAGCCACCAATGAGCTAGCGGTCAGTATTGCATTGCTGCTCCTGAGTCTACCTAGATATGCAGTTCAACAAAGGATACCAAAAGAATAAAACAATTAGATAATAGAAGTAAACTGCAAAGTTGTTTAAAATTGCTACTCTATCTGAATTATAAAAAGTTTAATTTAGACTTTACTGTCCTTTTAATTACTGAGAATACGATACCGGTAGCAATGTTAAAAAAAACTATTCAGTCTACATCTATGAATTGTATGTCATTCTGTAGGTCAGTAAAAATCAGCTGGTTGGTACACTCATCAAAAGGGTCCAGGGAGGATACTGCATTGTGCAAATAATAAAATGTCCACAGAAGCAATTACTAAAGGACAGAAATAAACATGTTGGTTTAGTAGCTCCATGTCCAGTAATTGCTGCCCTTACCCAAAAACAAGCAAAGGCTTTAATAAAAGTAAAACTTTATTTAATAAGAATCTCACTCCCTAATGCTTAATTCATTATAATAAATTGTGAAATGATGTCCCCACCAGTTAACAAATATCCGAGTGACAACGCTGCCATGTAACCAAGGAGATTCGAACATACCATATGTAATGACAAAATGTCTCATCTCACTTTCCATCCCACAATCATCTCACACGTAGGTCTCTATATATAAACTAGTTGCTAGATAAAGATGAAGGTACAAAAACCGCACAGATAAAAACAAGATATTTGACATCTACCAGCATAGCAGCAAAAAGCACATTTTCTGGCTTTCAAGCATTAAAATAACTTTATTGATTTAAGTATTTGGGAGAGCACTACAGACCACATCAAACTCGACTGAGAATATATGCTGAATTGTTTGGACTGTTAACTAGAATCTGGATGGTGAGGGGGGAAAATCCATTAAAGATAAAAAAAAAAAACCCAGATAATAGCACATGTGATGGATTTACAATGAATTATGCAGCAAAACGAAACGGACAACACTAAAAGAACTTGTGATTAATACTTATTCAAATCATGACAAAACTGTTGAAAATGTGGAGGCTAAAAAAATTATTTTTCATGGATGTCTTGTCAGCTTTAACCTCTTAACTGCTGGGATATTTTTAAATACTTGCGCTGAAGCATTTTTTTACATATGCACATCTAGAATTTAAAGAGACACATTACTCAAACTATTTCTATTACGTATATAAAAAAAACTGTTTAACTGTTTTTAAAACTTTCTATTTTTTTGAGTGGAAGGTTGAGTAAAAACTGTTTAACATGAATGTCATGGTAAACCATATGGATGTAACTTTAAGTACATCGTTTTATAAGGGTATTGTAACTTAAATCACATTATTATTTTTTTTTAAATAATTTATAGATTTTAAAATAAAGCAATATTTAGAATCTGTCCATCATTACCTTCTCTCCGGCCCCTTTCATTCTCCTATCTTCACAGGAACGGAAGGACCGCTCTACACGTCCAGAATAGCAGAATAAAAATAATATGGGTGTAGAGAATTTAGATGATTGACATCAGCAACATGTGCTCTCCAGAACTGGTTATAAATCGTACATGCTGTAAATCTCCAGCTATATCATCCAAGAAAACAGTGAATCACGAGACTCACTGTTTAATTGGATGAAGAGTATGAATAAAAACATGGAGCGAGCAGTCAATCCCCTATAATAAAATGAGCAGTATTTTTAGAATGCACAAGCATAGTGGTGTCAGGTGTAGAACTACAACGATTGGCTGATGGCTTCTGACCAGGAGAATGCTGGTGTGTATGCCTTATTTGCCGATGCATTGCATTGAAGAAAGTGTGTCGCATGACAACGATTGTGATTGGCTGGAATAGGAAAACATAAGTAAGAGAAAAAAATAAGAATTGCAAAGGGGGCTGGCAGGGTATTGCAATACTGGGGACTGTGTAAAGGTGACAAATTTGGTGAAAACGTTAACTCAGGACGAAATTGGTTAGTGGATTGGCATAATTTAAACATGCTCTTTAAGTTAAGAAAAACATATCTTTCCAAGTTTACTATCAATTTAAGATAAAACTAACAGAAAGTACCTGACTGTGTTCATCTGCGTCATGGGACTCTATTGCTCATATACTGATAAGGACATCTCCCACATAAAGTCTGAAAAATTCTCTTTTAGATGTAACAGGAAAAAATAACTACCGTGTCCCTTTAAATATCAATGTCAGGTTTTGTTTTTGTTAGTTGTTTTTTTGTGGGGGGGGTTGTGAGTTACACAAGTTATATATTTGTTGCAGATCAAATCCAGGCTTGTTAAGGTGAGACTGGGCAGTTCAGGGAATGTTATGAGTATTCCATTCTGGATGCTGGATAGGAGAGCCGTAAAGCATCAAGAATCAGTTCCCAGCTAAGCAAACTGCAGGGCAATTCAAAGTTCTGACTTAAAGGGACATTAAACTATTTCAGATGTTGCATTATTTGCAATTTACATTAATTAATTATTTTGCCCCCTTTTCATGTAATTCAGCCCTGAAAATTGTGGCTTTCCAAATTCTGATAAATGAAAAATGCACACTGCAGACTTCTCAAGGCTAGCCCTGCTACATATATTTCCCTAATTGGCTTTAACAGATAAGAACTACAAAATAATGCAGTTTATACTGCATATAATTATTGTGGTTAACCTTGTCAGCTGCAGACTCAAGTCTAGATTGGCTCCTTCAAATAAGGCAAGTGGAGGATTGAATTTGGCTATTGAAAAACAACTGTAGCAGAAAAAATGCTAATTTATTTAAAAAAAAATTAAACTTGGTGGCATATCTTGACTGCAGAAGGGATCCAGTTAATCCACTGATTACTTTCTGGAGATTATTTATAACAGATACCAAAATATGTTTTAATACTTGCTAAATCAATCAATGTAAGTCTTGCTGTATTATTAATCTAAGTAGGCTACGGCCTACACACAAGACCTTAACCCCTTAATGACCACAACACTTTTCCATTTTTTGTCCGTTTGGGACCAAGGCTATTTTTACATTTCTGCGGTGTTTGTGTTTAGCTGTAATTTTCCTCTTACTCATTTACTGTACCCACACATATTATATACCGTTTTTCTCGCCATTAAATGGACTTTCTAAAAATACCATTATTTTCATCATATCTTATAATTTACTATAAAAAAAATTATAAAATATGAGGAAAAAATTGAAAAAAAACACACTTTTTCTAACTTTGACCCCCAAAATCTGTTACACATCTACAACCACCAAAAAACACCCATGCTAAATAGTTTCTAAATTTTGTCCTGAGTTTAGAAATACCCAATGTTTACATCTTCTTTGTTTTTTTTATAAGTTATAGGGCCATAAATACAAGTAGCACTTTGCTATTTCCAAACCATTATTTTTCAAAATTAGCGCTAGTTACATTAGAACACTAATATATTTCAGGAATCTCTGAATATCCATTGACATGTATATATTTTTTTTTAGTAGACATCCCAAAGTATTGATCTAGGCCCATTTTGGTATATTTCATGCCACCATTGCACCGCCAAATGCGATTAAATACAAAAAAATTTTCACTTTTTCACTAACTTTTGGTTTCTCACTGAAATTATTTACAAACAGCTTGTGCAATTATGGCTTAAATTATTTTAAATTAATCTCTGGGATCCCCTTTGTTCAGAAATAGCAGACATATATGGCTTTGGCGTTGCTTTTTAGTAATTAGAAGGCTGCTAAATGCCACTGCGCACTACATGTGCATTATGCCCAGCAGTGAAGGGGTTAATTGGGGAGCATGT
This sequence comes from Bombina bombina, assembly GCF_027579735.1. Taxonomy (NCBI): domain Eukaryota; kingdom Metazoa; phylum Chordata; class Amphibia; order Anura; family Bombinatoridae; genus Bombina; species Bombina bombina. The sequence goes on along the minus strand of NC_069501.1, from coordinate 1,122,808,397 downwards.
AGGGAGCTTTTAGGGGCAATTTTAGCTTTAGTATAGTGTAGTAGACAACCCCAAGTATAGATCTAGGCCCATTTTGGTATATTTCATGCCACCATTTCACCGCCAAATGCGATCAAATTAAAAAAAACGTTACATTTTTCACAATTTTAGGTTTCTCACTGAAATCATTTACAAACAGCTTGTTCAATTATGGCACAAATGGTTGTAAATGCTTCTCTGGGATCCCCTTTATTCAGAAATAGCAGACATATATGGCTTTGGCGTTGCTTTGTGGTAATCAGAAGGCTGCCAAATGCCGCTGCGCATCACACGTGTATTATGGCTAGCAGTGATGGGGTTAATTATGTAGCTTGTAGGGAGCTTGCAGGGTTAATTTTAGCTTTAGTTTAGAGCTCAGCCTCCCACCTAAAACATCAGACCCCCTGATCCCTCTTATATATTTATATATAATATATTTTATTATATTCCAGAACCCTTAGATCATCATTTATTTTGTTAAATTTTTTTTTTTTTACTTTTCTTTACTTTTTTTTTCTGCAGTGTAGCGGTTCCCTCCCGCTCCCACCCTGTGCACGCGCCCGCCCGCCGCCCCCTGTGCACGGCACACCGATGGCCGCCCACCCGCCTCCCAGACTTGCTCCCACCCACCAACGATACCGGCCACCGATGTCCGGTGCAGAGAGGGCCACAGAGTGGCTCTCTCTGCATCGGATGGCCAAGGGGGGTTATTGCACGATGCCTCGATATCGAGGCATCACTGCAATAACCGGAAAGCAGCGGGAAGCGAGCAGGATCGCTTCCAGCTGCTTTCCAGACCAAGGACGTACGCCACACGTCCTCGGTCATTAACTGTATTTTTTTTGAGGACGTGTGGCGTACGTCCTTGGTCGTTAAGGGGTTAAAGGGACACTAAACCCAAATTTTTTTCTTTAGTGATTCAGATAGAGCATGCAATTTTAAGCAACTTTCTAATTTACTCCTATTATCAATTTTTCTTTGTTCTCTTGCTATCTTTATTTGAAACAGAATGCATCTAAGCTATTTTTTGGTTCAGGACCATGGACAGCACTTGTTTATTGGTGGGTGAATTTATCCACCAATCAGCAAGAACAACCCAGGTTGTTCACCAAAAATTGGCTGGTATCTAAACTTTTATTATTGCTTTTCAAATAAAGATTCCAAGACAATGAAGAAAATGATAATAGGAGTAAATTAGAAAGTTGCTTAAAAGTCCATGCTCTATCTGAATCTCAAAAGAAAAAAATTGTGTTTAGTGTCCCTTTAACACCACTTGAACTTATTGTAAAGATGGCACTCCATCTTCACTCTGAACAGTGATGGATAAGAAGCTAAGTAATACGAGGGAGCTGCACATTGCTTCATCTCGGACACCATTGGAGGGCATTGGGAGAGAGACTCAAACAGTTGGAGAGATAGTAGAACTGGATTGATGTATGCATCAAAAGGGTCCCCGCCAGTTAACTCAAGGTGAGTAAGAGGCTAATGCCCTACAAAATGGCAGCTCAACAGCTTTATGGAGACTACTATAAATGAAGCTTTTCAAAACCTAAATGCTGTGCACATCGAGCTAACACTGAAGCCGAAGTCCTGTGTGCCATGCCAAATAGAGAATAACCTGGATGACAGACCCCCGCTAATAGGCTCAAGAAACTTGCATATGGGCAGCCTTGAGAGAATGAAAGTGCCAAAGAAGCTTAGGAAAAAATACATAGATCAGGGATATTTCTTCGGTTCAAATAGAAAGAGCTCCACGCAGCTTATTTGGTCTACTGCAGCAAACACAAACTAAACTGAAATGTTTTCACTACAATTTCACTTGCATTTTTGACGTACATTTAAACCCTACCTAAACAAACAGTATATTAAGGAATGGTTTATGTAGAAAAAAAATAGGAATTAAATAAATTACAATATTTATGGCATGAAAATGCTACCATTCATTTGTATCATCTTATTTTTTTTAACATGGCATCCTGTGCTCCTTCCTGACACTGGTCTCAGAAATGTGAAGAAGTGAATATGACCATGTTTAGTTTATGCTTAATACCTTCATTTCACATCCCTGTCTAAATCCTATTTATTATTATCATCAGTTATTTCTAGAGCGCTAACAGATTCCGCAGCGCTAAAGACATGAGTCAAATATGCAAGGTGACAATTATGGGAGACAAACGGATAGAGGGCCCTGCCAAGAGTTTCACTGTTGTAAATCATCTCTCATGAGGGTGATCTACAAAGCAGCTGGCCTAGTAGGCTTACATGCTAAGGGGGCTCAAGGGAATAGTAAAGGAGGAGAGGAACTAAGATAGGAAAATGTTAATGTATATTATATGCAAACCTGAACAGTAGAGTATTTAAGGAGCACTTGAAAGTTTGAAAACTAGGGGAGAGTCATGAAGAGTGAGGCAGAGAGTTACACAAAATGGGGACCAGTCTGGAGAAGTCTTGTAAATGGGAATGTGAGGAGGTAACAAGAGAGGAGGAAAGAAGGAGGTCATGAGCAGAGTGAAGGAGACAGGATGGAGAGTATCTGAAAACTAGGTTGGAGATATAGAGGCCGATTTACCAAATGTCTGTCAGACTTGATCCGATAGTGCGGATCAGGTCTGACAGACATCGCTGAATGCGGAGAGCAATACGCTCTCCGTATACAGCATTGCACCAGCAGCTCACAAGAGCTGCTGGTGCAACGCCTCCCCCTGCAGACTTGCGGCCAATGGGCGGCCAGCAGGGAGGTGTCAATCAACCCGATCGTACTCGATCGGGTTGAATTGTGGTGATTCCTGTCCACCTCATCAGAGTAGGCGGACAGGGTTATGGAGCAGCTGTCTTTAGACCACTGCTCCATAACTTGTGCTTCTGGCGAGTCTGAAGACTCGCCAGAAACACGGGCCCTCAAGCTTCTTCCGGAGCTTGATAAATGGGCCTCATAGGGTGGAGCAGTGTTATTGAGAGCTTTAAAAGTTAGAGTCATGATTTTATGTTTTATTCTGGAGGTTAGAGGAAGCCAGTGAAGGGACTGGCAGAGGTGCAGCAGATGAGGAGCGATGTGTAAGGAAGATTAGCCTGGCAGAGGCATTTATTATGTATTTTAAGGGATATAGACGGCAGCTAGGGAGGCCGGAGAGGATGGAGTTGCAATAGACAAGGAGGGAAATGATGAGAGAGTGGATTAAAGTCTTAGTTGTGTCTTGTGTGAGGAAGTGGCAAAATTTGGAGATGTTGTGGAGGTGGCAGGAATTGGCCAAAGACTGGATGTGGGGAGTGAAAGAGAGATCTGAGTCAAGTGTGACCCCAAGATATTGGGCATGCGGGGTTGGGGTAATGATGTTATTATCAACAGTTACAGAAATTAGGGGGGGTAGGTATTTTGAAAGAAGGTGGGGGGGGGGAATAAAGAGCTCAGTTTTGGAGAGATTTAGCTTAAGGTATTGAGAGGACATCCAGGATGAAATATTAGAAAGACAGTTAGTGACACAAGTTAGTAAGGAAGGGAATAGGTTTGGTGCATAGATGTAGATTTGGGTATCATCAGCATACAAATGGTATAACCCATGGGACTGTTAAGGAACCTAAGGATGATGTGTAAATTGAGAAGAGAAGGGGGCCAAGGACAGTGCATTGTGGTAACCCAAAAGAAAGTGGTAAAGGGTCAGAGGATTTGCCAGAGAAGGTAACACTAAAGGTCCGGTTAGACAGGTAAGAGGAGAGCCACGAGAGAGCTGTGTCACAGATGCCGAAATATTGGAGGGTTTGGAGCAAGAGAGTGTGGTCAATAGTGTCAAAGGCTGCAGACAGATCAAGAAGGATTAACAAAGAAAAGTGGCCTTTTGATTTTGCTGTAATTAGGTCATTAGTAACCTTAATGATTGCAGCTTCTGTGGTGAAATCCAGATTGCAACGGATTAAGGAGGGAGTTTAATGTGCGGAAATGTGATAAATGTGTATATACGAGCCTTTCCAGAAGTTTTGCGTTGAAGTGGGATAAGGGAAATAAGGCAGTAGTTAGATGGGGATGATGGATCAAGAAAAGATTTTTTGAGGATGTAATTAGTGCGTAGTTTGAGGGATGAGGGAAATAAACCATTGCTGGTTGTTCAAATCAGCCAATAGGTTTTCAGTAGTTCTTATCCTATTGGCTGTTTTGAACAGCCAATAGGATTTCAGAAGCTCGTATCCTATTGGCTAATTTGAATTTGAAGAATCTAATCAGCCAATAGCAATGCAAGGGACACCATTTGGAAACGGCTACCTTGCATTCAACTTCAGTGTACGGCGGCGACCATATGAAAAGGACGAGATGGGATTGGCTTCCAGGATGGCTCCGCTCCGCGCCGCTGGGATGAAGATAGAAGAGCCCCCGGGATGGATGAAGACCTCGCCGCCTGGATGAAGACTTCTCGCCGCCTGGATGTCAGGACTTCAGAAACCGTGAGTAGATTGTCTGGGGGTTTTTTTTTTGGGGGGGGGGGGTATATTTTTTTTTTAGATTAGGGTTTGGGCTTTGAAAAAGAGCTTAATATTAGGTTTTTTATTTTGGGGGGTTGGTTGGGTGGTGGGTTTTACTGTTGGGGGGACTTTGTATTTTTTTACAGGTAAAAGAGCTGATTTCTTTATGGCAATGCCCTACAAAAGGCCCTTTTAAGGGCTATTGGTAGTTTATTGTAGGCTAGGGGGTGTTTTTATTTTGGGGGGCCTTTTTTATTTCTATAGAGCTATTAGATTAGGTGTAATTGTTTTTATTTTTGATAATTTTGTTTATTATTTTTTGTAAGCTTAGTGTTTTGTTTTGTTTCGTGATTTTAGTGTTTATTATTTTTGGTAAACTTAGATTTTTTTAATTTTTCGTAGGATTTGGGGTTTTTTTAGTTGTAATTTGGATTTTTAAATTTTTTTTCATAGTGTTAGGTTTTATTGAATTTGTAATTTAGATTTTTTAATTGGTAGTTTTTTTTATTTTATTAGAATAGTAATGTTAGTTTAATATATAGTTTAATCTTAGGGTTTTTTTTATTTCACAGGTAGGTTTTTATTTATTTGAAGATAGTTATATTGTAATTTTAATTTAGAGGTTAATAGTTTATGTTAGTGTTTTGCGATGTGGGGTCCCGGCGATTTAGGGGTTAATAGGTTTATTTAGTGGCAGAGATGTGGGAAGCCGGAGGTTTAGGGGTTAATAACTTAATTTAGTGGCGGTGATCTCTGGGAGCAGCGGAATAGGGGTTAATAACTTTATTATAGTGGTGGCAATGTCTGGGAGCGGAGGTTTAGGGGTTAATATATTTAAATAGTGTTGGCAATGTGGGTGGGCAGCAGATTAGGGGTTAATAAGTTTTAAATAGTGTTTGTGATGCGGTAGGGTGGCGATGTAGAGGTTAATAGGTAGTTTATGGGTGTTAGTTTACTTTGTAACACTTTAGTTATGAGTTTTGTGAAAGATTTTTGTTACACAAAATCCAAAACTACTGCTCTCAGGTGTCAGCATAGGCTGTAACGCAAGCATTTCAGCAGGAACGCACAACCTGTAATACCGGCGCTATGGAAATCCCACACATTTTTTTGAGTGCGGGATTGACGTTGCAAAACAGGCTAAAATGCTTGCGGTATAGCTATACTGACACGACTCCCAATAGTGCGTTCCTGCTTTTACGCAAAACTCGTAATCTAGGTGTCTCTTTTTTATCTGACTAAGCTCTTGTAAAAAAACAACTCTAGTCTGCAGAAATGACAAAAAGCTATCATCATTAGAAAGTGATTTTGTGTGTGTCTGTGTGTTTTTGTCATTTTTAATAATCTTTGAAAACAGCAAAGCAGTCAATATTGCCTTAATAATTCAAATACACACTTAAGAATTACCTCACCCCCCCCCACCTCCAAAAAAAACAAACAAATTTCGGTGCAGAAAAACATAAATTATGCTTACCTGATAATTTTATTTCCATTGTAGGGAGGAAAGTCCACGGCTTGATTAATTACTTGTGGGAATTAAGAACCTGGCCACTAGGAGGAGGCAAAGACACCCCAGCCAAAGGCTTAAATACCTCCCCCACTTCCCTCGTCCCCTAGTCATACTGCCGAGGGAACAAGGAACAGTAGGAGAAATATCAGGATATAAATGGTGCCAGAAGATAAATTAAATTTAGGTTTGCCCTCCGGAGTTACGGACGGGAGCCGTGGACTCTCCTCCCCACGATGGAAATAAAATTATCAGGTAAGCATAATTTATGTTTTCCATCTAAAGGGGAGGAGAGTCCATGGCTTCATTGATTACTTCTGGGAACAAATAACCAAGCTCTAGAGGATACTGAATGAAAAACGGGAAGGCAAAAAGAAGGCGGACCCTAATCTGAGGGCACCACAGCCTGTAAAACCTTTCTCCCAAAAACAGCTTCCGCCGAAGCAAAAACGTCAAATTTGTAAAGGTATGTAAGGAGGACCAGGTAGCAGCCTTACAAATCTGCTCCATAGAGGCCTCATTCTTGAAGGCCCAAGACAAAGCCACAGCTCTAGTCGAATGAGCCATGATCCTCTGAGGAGGCTTATGTCCCGCTGTCTCATAAGCTAAACAAATCATGCTCCTCAACCAAAAGGACAAGAGGTTGAAGAGGCTTTCTGCCACTTGCGCTTCCCTGCATACACCACAAAAAGAGAAGTAGATTGTCTGAAATCCTTTGTAGCCTGAAGATAAAACTCTCCTCAGAGGGGTTAGGACACAAAGAAGGAACTACCAATAGAATGCGAGCTCAATCTGATTGGCTGATTCGGAACAGCCAAAAGAATGCGAGCTCAATCTGATTGGCTGATTGGATCAGCCAATCGGAGTGAACTTGATTCTGATTGGCTGATTCCATCAGCCAATCAGAATTTTCCTACCTTAATTCCGATTGGCTGATAGAATCCTATCAGCCAATCGGAATTCGAGGGATGCCATCTTGGATGACGTCCCTTAAAGGAACCGTCATTCGGCTAGTAGGCGTCGCTTGAAGAGGTTGGATCCGCGTCCGCTGGGAAGAAGATGGCTCCGCTCCGCTCCGGAAGAAAGAAGATTGAAGATGCGGCTTGATAGAAGACTTCATCCCGATGATGGACTTCCGACTTCATCCCGATGATGGATTTCTTCAGCCGCCGCTTGGATCCAGACTTCAGCCCGAGGATGGACGTCACTCTTCAGCCTCCCGCTTGGGCTTGGATCAAGACTTCGGACCCTCTTCTGGACTGATCGGTGAACCCGGCGAGGTGAACACAAGGTAGGAATATCTTCAGGGGCTTAGTGTTAGGTTTATTTAAGGGGGGTTTGGGTTAGATTAGGGGTATGTGGGTGGTGGGTTGTAATGTTGGGGGGGGGGATATTGTATGGTTTTTTTTTTACAGGCAAAAGAGCTGAATTCTTTGGGGCATGCCCCGCAAAGGGCCCTTTTAAGGGCTGGTAAGGTAAAAGAGCTTTGAACTTTTGTAATTTAGAATAGGGTAGGGCATTTTTTTATTTTGGGGGTCTTTGTTATTTTATTAGGGGGCTTAGAGTAGGTGTAATTAGTTTAAAATTGTTGTAATTTATTTCTAATGTTTGTAAATATTTTTTTATTTTTTGTAACTTAGTTATTTTTTATTTTTTGTACTTTAGTTTATTTAATTGTATTTATTTGTAGGAATTGTATTTAATTAATGTATTGATAGTGTAGTGTTAGGTTTAATTGTAGATAATTGTAGGTATTTTATTTAATTAATTTATTGATAGTGTAGTGTTAGGTTTAATTGTAACTTAGGTTAGGATTTATTTTACAGGTAATTTTGTAATTATTTTAACTAGGTAACTATTAAATAGTTATTAACTATTTAATAGCTATTGTACCTGGTTAAAATAATTACAAAGTTGCCTGTAAAATAAATATTAATCCTAAAATAGCTACAATATAATTATAATTTATATTGTAGGTATATTAGGGTTTATTTTACAGATAAGTATTTAGCTTTAAATAGGAATGTTATTTAATAAGAGTTAATTTATTTCGTTAGAATAAAATTATATTTAACTTAGGGGGGTGTTAGGGTTAGAATTAGCTTTAGGGGTTAAAAAATTTATTAGAGTAGCGGTGAGCTCCGATCGGCAGATTAGGGGTTAATACTTGAAGTTAGGTGTCGGCGATGTTAGGGAGGGCAGATTAGGGGTTAATACTATTTATTATAGGGTTATTGAGGCGGGAGTGAGGCGGATTAGGGGTTAATAACTTTATTATAGTAGCGGTGCGGTCCGCTCGGCAGATTAGGGGTTAATAAGTGTAGGCAGGTGGAGGCGACATTGAGGGGGGCAGATTAGGGGTTAATAAATATAATATAGGGGTCGGCGGTGTTAGGGGCAGCAGATTAGGGGTACATAAGGATAACGTAGGTGGCGGGGCTTTGCGGTCGGCAGATTAGGGGTTAATTATTGTAGGTAGCTGGCGGCGACGTTGTGGGGGGCAGGTTAGGGGTTAATAAATATAATATAGGGGTCGGCGGTGTTAGGGGCAGCAGATTAGGGGTACATAAGGATAACGTAGGTGGCGGTCTGCAGATTAGGAGTTAAAAAAATTTAATAGAGTGGCGGCGATGTGGGGGGACCTCGGTTTAGGGGTACATAGGTAGTTTATGGGTGTTAGTGCACTTTAGAGCACAGTAGTTAAGAGCTTTATGAACCGGCGTTAGCCCAGAAAGCTCTTAACTACTGACTTTTTTCTGCGGCTGGAGTTTGGTCGTTAGATTTCTAACGCTCACTTCAGCCACGACTCTAAATACCGGAGTTAGAAAGATTCCATTGAAAAGATAGGATACGCAATTGACGTAAGGGGATCTGCGGTATGGAAAAGTCGCGGCTGGAAAGTGAGCATTAGACCCTTTAATGACTGACTCCAAATACCAGAGGGCGGTAAAAACCAGCGTTAGGAGCCTCTAACGCTGGTTTTCACGGCTACCGCCCAACTCTAAATCTAGGCCTCAGTAAGCCTCTTGTGCAACAAAACAGATCATGACGAAATCTGTCCCTTCAAGGAACTGGCGGCAAGCCTCCTCTCCAGTCCATCCTGGAAAAGGACAGAATCCTGGATACCTTAACCTTGTGCCAAGGATATCCATGCTTCTCACACCAGGACAAGTAAGTCCTCCACACTTTATGATAGATGCAACGAGTGATCGGCTTCCTGGCCTGAACGAGAGTATCAATCACTCTCTCAGAAAACCCTCTCCTGGCCAAGACTAAGCGTTCAATCTCCACGCAGTCAGCCTCAGAGAATCTAGATTTTGATGTTGAAAGGGACCCTGTATCAACAGATCCCTGCGACCGGGTAACCTCCATGGAGGAGAAGATGATATCCCCACCAGATCCGCAAACCACATCCTCGGCGGCCATGACGGAGCAATCAGAATAGCCAAAACTTGCTCCTGCTTGATGCGGGCCACTACACGAGGTAGAAGTAGTAACGGTGGAAAAATGTAAACTAGGTTGAACCCCCAAGGCACCGCTAAGACTCTGCTCTGCCTGGGGATCCCTGGATCGCGACCCATATCTGGGTAGCTTGCGATTGAGTCTGGATGCCATGAGATCTATCTCCAGTGTCCCCCATCTGTGACAAATCTCCGCAAACACCTCGGGATGGAAAGATCATTCCGGATGGAAGGCTTGCCTGCTGAGAAAATCCGCTTCCCAGTTGTCCACACCCGGAATGTGTATTGCTGAGAGCGAACAGCTGTGGGAGAAACCTCCTTTATTGCTAGGGAGCTTCTCGTCCCCCTCTGATGGTTGATGTAAGCCACCGAGGTAATGTTGTCTGTCGGGAACCTGATGAAGCTGAACGACCCCAGAGGAGGTCACGCCCTCAGAGCATTGTAGATTGCTTGAAAGTTCCAGAATATTGATCGGGAGGAGAGACTACTCTAGAGACCACTTTCCCTGAGCCATCCTGGCACCCCAAACAGCTCCACATCCTGCCAGACTCGTGTCCATGGTCACAATCTCCCAGGACGGTCTCAGGAAGGATGTCCCTTGGGACAGTTGTTCCGGATGGATCCACCAAGAAAGGGAATCCCTCGACCGATCGTCCAGAGAAATCTGATAGGATAGGTCTGTATGATTGCTGTTCCACTGTCTCAACATGCACAACTGAAGAGGTCTTAGATGGAACCTGGTGAATAGAATGACATCGGTGCTGGACAACATGAGCCGGATCACCTCCATACTCTGAGCCACAGAGAGACTGGAGGAGGACTGAAGGGCAAGACAGGTGGACACAATCTTCCTGCGTCGCTGATCTGTGAGAAATATCCTCATGAATCTATTATCGTTCCCAGGAACTCCACCCTGTTGCTGGGAATCAAGGAGCTCTTTTACTGAGTTTATCTTCCAACCATGAGATTGGAGCAAAAGAAGAAGGGCCCTCGAGAGATCCTCTGCGAGACTGAACGACGGTGCCTGGACTAGGATGTCGTCCAGATAGGGTGCCACAGCAATGCCTCTGGATCTGGCTAATGCAAGTAGCGCCCCCAGAATCTTTGTGAAGACTCTCGGGGACGTCGCCAGACCAAAGGTAAGGGCCAAAAACTGGAAATGTTGGTCCAGAAACGCAAATCTCAGGAACCTGAAGTGATCCCTGTGGATTGGCACATGAAGGTAGGCATCCTTCAAGTCTATTGTCGTCATGAACTGCCCCTTTTGAACTAGGGGCAAAATAGATCTAATTGTTTCCATTTTGAACGAGGGAACAGACAGAAACTTGTTTAAACATTTTAGGTTCAGAATCGGGCGGAACGCACCCTCTGGAAAAACCTGATACATTAGCATTCAGGTGAATAATTAGCATATTGGCATCACAAATAAAAGAATTAGCGACCCTCAAGGCCTTAACTCTATCCTGTATCTCGTCGAGGGGAGACTCCCTCTCGACTATTCCCATCAATATGCCGCAGCTCCGGCTACCACAGCTACCGCCGCTGCCGGCTGAAAAACAAACCCTGTGTGTTAAAACATTTTTCTTAACATGTTTTCTAACTTTTTGTCCATGGGCTCTTTAAACGACGAACTATCCTCAAGAGGAATTGTCATCCACTTTGCGAGCGTAGAGATAGCACCATCCACCTTAGGGACAGTCCCCCATAGCTCGAGCTGAGAGTCCGGGACGAGGAACAGCTTCTTAAAAGAAAAAGAAGGGTAAAAGGAAGAACCTAATCTCTCCCATTCATTCTTAATAATGTTAGCCATCTTAACAGGAACCGGGAAGGTCTGAGGCACCACCCTGTCTTCATATACTTTATCAAGCTTAGGATTCGAAGGTTCCTCCGGTATTTTCGGTTCCGGAACCCTGAGAGTAGCAAGCAGTTGCTTCAGCAAAAAGCGCAAATTTTCCATCCTAAACCTAAAGTCAGGCTCCTCCGCAGTCGGAGCTTTAGAGGACATAGACTCCGACCCAGAAGGAACGTCCTCCGAAGAGTCGGAGTCGTCCTCATCAGCGGATAATCTTTCAGAAATATCCATTGGAGTATATGACCCCTGGGTCGGATCGCCATATTTAACCTTACGCTTGCGTTTAGCAGAACATGGTAAGGCCCTAATAACCTTAGACACCGCCGTTTGCAGTTGATCTGCAAAATCTGGCGGCCAACGGATCTCTCCAGTAGGAGAAATGGTCGTGCCCTGGGGGCGCTGCATGTGTAATCAGAGATGAATGTAGGGAACGCACCTCACGGGACAGGGAACCCTCAGAGGTGGACGGCTCAATAGTACTAGACATCCTATTCTTTCTAGATGTTGTAACATTATCAAGGCATGTGGAACATAGTTGAGCAGGCGGATCTATCAGAACCTCCTTGCAATAAACACAGGTATGAGACTTTGTTAAAGAGGGAGTACCCTCTAACGCATCAGAGTCCTCCATAGCTTGCGCCTTTAATACGGGCTAGATATAATATATAAAAAATGGCACCTTTATAACCTCCAATGGCCGGGGCACTCACCACCTCCTATGACCCGGGCCACAGAAACCGTTCCGTCTCCTGCAACATCCGGTCAAGCAGAGGAAGTCGAATAGGCCACCTCCGGTCAGAAGGAATGCCTCGCAGGACCGCCCCTGCGCTAGGGAGAAAAACGTGCCGTAAATGAAACTAAAAGTCCACCCATTGCCAGAGCCTCATTTTACACATATCGCAGCAATGACACAATAAACAATATTATGTACAGAACCCCCCCTGTTCAAAAATCTCTCTACCAGGGATATTAACCCTTGATTCTATAAAGATAAAATGTATCACACTGTGACCCTGTCTCCTGCGTTATCATTATGTGTATAAAAAATGAAACGATCTTACCAGAATCTATGCCGTGGAACAGGAATACGGCCTCTCAAGTGTGACAGTGTAGTAGCATCGCTCCTGACATGGACTTGAGTGTAGAAAGCAGGCAGCGAAACTCATCATCGCTGATTGCTGATGGAGCTGTTAAAATGAGTCGGGATGGTTTGGCAGAAAGACTCTCCCTGCATCTCCGAACTCTAACTTTCACCCAAGCTCTCACTGAGAGGCTGACAGGACTACTTAAAACTCCAGTCCCATTCCGAAGAGTACTACCCTCCATATGAGACTACTCTGAATCTTCTGACACTTCTCTGCCAACCTCCTGTGATGAAAGGCAAAGAATGACTGGGGGATGAGGGAAGTGGGGGAGGTATTTAAGCCTTTGGCTGGGGTGTCGTTGCCTCCTCCTGGTGGCCAGGTTCTTAATTTCCACAAGCAATGAATAAAGCCATGGACTCTCCTCCCCTTTAGATGGAAATGAGTAGGAATTAATATAAAACCATACAAGTTTGATATCAATTTTAAACTAGCCATAATTAAAATATCTCTATATATTGTGGACAGGTGACAGTGGAGCTAGTTCTCCCTCAGGATCTTGATTTGCATAAATATTGTTTTATTAGACAATCCCTTCTTTCATATGAAGAGGACTGTGTGTGGTGTAGACTATTTTTAGAGGATGTGGCTGCTTTGGAGCAACTATCACCCTATACAGTAAATGTATAAGGTAAGTGACTGTAATGTTTAGGTGATTACCTACTAATGATGTGGTTACACAACTTTAACTTAGAAAGAGGGGACACCCCTTTTACCAAAATTGGTTCTCGGCCCCTTCTGTGAGGCTTATAACGGTGACGGGAGCTCTACGAAAGCCCCCTCCGCCTTAGCATACATTGTCATGGTGTCTAGCTGGAACATGTGATAACCACTGCCATGTTCATTTATATCTCTCTATAACTGGCCTCAACAGAGCTGATAATAAGAGGCTTTAAACAGGTCTACAATGAGAGGTGCTAACAACTGACCGCCTGACACTTTGAAAACAACAAACAGTCTTGACAAAGGTCCCTGCGAGGACCGAAACGTTGACTGAATTTATGAATTAATAAAAGTACTTTTTTGCATATTAAGACCTGTGAGTGCCTCTTCCTTTTGAGAAGTTTCTACCTATTTACCATAGAGTGCACCCAGGCGCATACCACTAACAGTGAGTGCTTGGATCCCAAAACCTTGTGTATATGTATATATATATATATATATATATATATATACTATACATATATAAAAAAAAATTGCATGTCCCTTTAACCCCTTGAGTGCTAATGACGGCTCTGAGTCGTCGCAGAGTTTCCCACTCTTGAGGAAGATCTGGGGGCTCCTACCTATTTATACTTTATTTATACTTAAAGGGACACTGAACCCAAATTTGTTCATTTGTAATTCAGAAAGAGCATGCAATTTTAAGCAACTTTCTAATTTACTCATATTATCATCATTTTTCTTTGTTCTCTTGCTATCATTATTTGAAAAAGAAGGCATCTAAGCATTTTTTTGGTTTCAGTACTCTGGACAGCACTTTTTTTATTGGTGGATGAATTTATCCACCAATCAGCAAGGACAACCCAGGTTGTTCACCAAAAATGGGACGGCATCTAAACTTACATTCTTGCATTTCAAATAAAGATACCAAGAGAATGAAGAAAATTTGATAATAGGAGTAAATTCGAAATGTGCATAAAATTTCATGCTCAATCTGAATCACAAAATTAAATTTTTGGGTACAGTGTCCCTTTAACAATGTTAAGTATAGGAGCAGGGGGCATGCTGCTTAGAAGCCTGTATCTCAGGCATCGAAGCAGCTACAGACCCCCAAGACCCACCATTAGAAAGGTAATCGCATAACCTTTCCAACAGTGTAAGTCTTGGGGATCTAAAAAAAAAAAAAAAAAAAGAACCCTTAAAAAACCTAGCACCCAGGTGGGAATGTGCTTAGCACTCAAAGGGTTAAGTTAAGATTTGCCCAATACGATTGTGTCTCTAGTATACCATGCCCTGTTACACACATACTTACTTACATACAGGGCATGTACACTACTAGTAAGACATAAGATATAACATTCAGAAATCAAACTGTAGCAAAATGTAACACTTAAATACTGATGACCACATTATTGTTATATTAACTCACCGATCAATTGAATTAACAAGGTATTTGGTTTCGTTAATGGGAAAAAAGTCATGCACTTCAATAAAAAGGCTCTACAGCACTAATTAAATATCCAATGTGTTAGCACTAAAAAGAAAATCTACAGATGTGCACAGAAGAAGCATAAAGCAGTTCTGTTTTACTCGTGTCACAATAACACAAAGAAGGATCAGGACACACAATGGTGTTACTGACAGAGAAAGGCACATCTAAAGAAAGCTAATAAAAAAGCTGCCGTTCTGCTGCCGGGAAATGCTCTCACACCTCTAGAAATGGAGCAGAGATGTCGGAAATCAAACTTAATTACCAATTCTTTTTTTTATGTTTTTATATGTTATAATCCATCAAATGTGACGTACTGGGAATAACAAGTCATATGTCAACCTTCTGCACCTACAGTTAAATTTAAATGGATGCTCTAATTCAGTAAAGAAGTTATGCTTTATTAGAAAATGTATTATTTGCAATACTGACACTAGCTGTGCGTTAAACCCCCATCAAGGGGTTAAATACATAGGTAAGGTACAACCTGAGAACTGCAAGCATTGTACCTCCAAACTGAACATGGCTGGTGATTGGTTGGTCATAAGACAGACACTTCCGATTGGCTCACCAGTGGTTTTCCTGCTCAGGAGTTGCAATACTTGAGGCTCCCAAGCGGGACTTTACATTGCAAGGGTTAAACACATAGGCCTAGATTCAATTAAACCACTAATCTTACGGGGGGGAAACGTACTTATTGCAGTTCTTTTTTTTTTTTTTTTTTTACCTTTTATTTATCTCCAACAATGCAGACATATAAAACATGATATCGTACCACGCAGGGTAGAAAAAAAGAATTGGTACACTGGACAAGGTACACATTTAGATATTTAGAGTTTCAATAAAGCTATGTTCATATGTAAAATTTTAAGTCTTCATTATGGCCCTGTTAAAGGAAAAGTAAACTATCATGCACCGCTATGCCGCAGCGCAAAGTACATCAATTAGTTTGAGTTTAATTCATCAATTTTTTTATTCCTTACTATTAAAATTATAAATGTACCTTTCAATCTGCTATTATATCTTGCCGTCACTCCGCCTGGATATAAAAAAATAAAAGTTTATTTTGAAATGACGAATATCTTGTTCATGATTTTCATAGGTCCCCCAGTTGCGTCCAAACAGATTCACTATACGTCCAGAATTGAAACTATGCATGCGTGTCTCATTGAATTCACTGTCTGTATAGAAGCACTTCATGATCATGAGACACGCATGCACATTGTCTTCAATAGCAACATTTTCTGATTGACGTTCAGAGATCGTATTTTAACGCATGCACAATAAAGGAGGCTTTACTGGTGCGCGCACAGATGAACACGTAAGAGCGAGTGGGACCGCTCTTATGTGTGAAATAGAAAAAACAGGAAATGAGCTGGTGGGCGAAGGATCACAAAAATAAGTATTATATCCAAAATAAAAAGGAATTGAAAAAAACTAATTTAGCGACTACATACTGGTTTATAAGACTAATGGATGGCATTAATGTTTAGGCAGAAAATTAACTTTTACTTTAAGTGTCCTAAGTCTACATTGTTGGGGGATTTCTTTTTAATTATTAAGTATTCCTACTAACTAAACTAACGATATAAGAGTAAGTGTTAACACTTGGGCATCTATTTATTTTTATTATGCAAGTTGATAGCTATGGAGTTACAACAACCCCATAGCTGTGCTTTACTCAATATTCTGGGCATATAAGTAGGCTATAGAATGCCTAGGTGGAGATGTAGGTGCTTAGGTCCCGTTAAAGATTAATTGGACATGTTATGTTGGCTATACTAACTAACTATTTAAAAAACTTAAGCTACCCATTGCCCTGAAAAGGGCATTTGGATGGGCATTGTCCTTAAAAGCGCATTTATCTCTCTTACATGCCCAAGCCCTAATCTAAAATAAAAACCCACCCAAAAAACCCTTAAAAAACCTAACACTAACCCCCAAAGATCCACTTACAGTTTTTGAAGTCCCTCTTCAATCTTCATCCCAGCGGCGAATCAGTCAACAGAATGAGAGCTGATTTGAACAGCCAATAGGATTTTAGCAGCTCTAATTCCTATTGGCTGATTCAAATTTTTTAGCCAATAGAAATGCATGGGATGCCACCTTGAATCTCGTACCTTGCATTGAAGATTCAGTGTACGACGGCGACCGTATGAAGAGGATGCTCAATGCCGGATGTCTTCAGGATGGACCCGCCCCGTGTTATCAGGATCAAGATAGAAGATGCCGCCTGGATGAAGATTGAAGAGGACGTCTGGATGAAGACTTTTCGCCGCTTGGATGAGGACTTCGCTGCCGGGATGAAGTTTGAAGTGGCCGTCTGGATGAAGACTTCTCTCCGCTTGGATGAAGATCGTTTAAGCGGGACTTCAAAAACTGTAAGTGGATCTTCGTGGGTTAGTGATAGGTTTTTTTGGGTGGGTTTCTATTTTAGATTAGGATTTGGGCATGTAAAAGAGCTAAATGCCCTTTTAAGGGCAATGCCCATACAAATGCCCTTTTTAGGGCAATGGGTAGCTTAGGTTTTTATTAGAGTTAGGCTTTTTATTTTGGGGGGTTGGGTGGGTGGTGGGTTTTACTGTTGGGGGTCTTTGTATTTTTTTTTTACAGGTAAAAGAGCTGTTTAACTTAGGGCAATGCCCTACAAAAGGCCCTTTTAAGGGCTATTGGTAGTTTATTGTAGGCTAGGGTTTTTTATTTTGGGTGGACTTTTTTATTTTGATAGGGCTATTAGATTAGGTGTAATTCTTTTTTATATTTTTGATAATTTCATTTGTTATTTTTTGTATTTAGATTGTTTGTTTGTAATTTTTAGAGTAGTGTTAGGATTTTTTTAATGTGTAGTTTAGTTTATTTTAATTGGTAGTTAGTTTAATTTTAGTTTAATAGTTTTATTAGTTTAATTGTTAGTTTAAACTTAGTTTTTTTAATTTGACAGGTAAGTTTTAATTAAATTTAAGATAGGGAAATTCTAATTTTATTCTAAAGTTAGGGGGGCGTTAGGTTTAGGGCTTACTAGTTTAAATTAGTTTATTGCTATGTGGGGGTCTTTTGGTTTAGGGGTTAATAGTTTACTTTATTACATTTCGCTGTGGGGGACTTGCGGTTTAGGGGTTTTAGGCTGTAATGCCGTTTTTTTTTAGCCAGAACGCAAAACTCGTAATGACAGCACTATGGGAATCCCATTAAAAAACGTAATTTTTAAGAGTGGGGTACTGACGGGTTACAGGCTAAAAGGCTTGTGGTACACCTATACCGATAAGACTTGTAATGGCTGCGTTGCTGTTTTAACGCTGAAAACCATATTTTCAGCATTAAAAGACGAACACACAGACTTGTAATCTAGCTGTAAGTTAGGAACAAAGAAGTAAAATCTTAACACTTTCTGCAAAAATGGACAAATTGTTAGAGAGCAATATTAGTTTTCTGTGTGAAGCACATTTTTGTCCGATTCAACTGTTCAAAATATTATTATACAGAATTTCCAGTGATTATCTCTTCTGTGTGGAGTCAACCTTATGTATAAGGGCAGCTGTAGCAGAATGTGGTCCGATGTACTTAGCTCCTTCACTCTGCACGATGCCATCTACAAGTGGGGTTCTTCAGCTTAGCCAACCCCCATGCGTTCAGAGTAGTGTGAGGATATTAGTATACGAAAAGCTTGTAGGATCCGATGAGTAATGTCCTCTTTAGAATGCCGTACAGTGGTTGTTGTGAATTGCTTAGGTTCTGTTAATTTAAGCGGGGTTAGTCCTTGACGAGGTAAATGTCTCTGGATTGTATTGGGCCCGAGTTGCGTCAGATCTCTTACAATCATTTTACCCTTATTCCGGGTGTATTTGGATGTGTGAGGGCTGGTGTCCATAACGGTCAGGGCAGCACCACTGCGGTCCAGAGTATCCAGAAAGCAGGGATGGCAGGAAAGTCCAGGGTCATATTTCATCTGGTATGTGAGCCGTGGTGTTGGGTTGTATACTCTTTTCTCATCCATAGAGTCGATCTCAATCGTTTGCAGGGAAACATACAACGGCGCTCAATGAGGAGCTGTGGGTCTACACGTGGAATGAAGCTTTTTCATCATCTGTTGATTTGATTGTTTCACTTCACACTGGAGAGCTTCAAAATGCTGCAGGAGGGAATCGAACAATGGCATCAAAAGGTTCACCAGTTAAGTTACCATGCAATCCATTTTGATCTTTAGTGGGTGTAAGGTAGAGCTATCATGCAAAGCATCTTTTAGGTGAGGTAGACAAATAAGTCTCTTAGGCCTAGATTTAGAGTTCGGCGGTAGTCGTGAAAACCAGCGTTAGAGGCTCCTAACGCTGGTTTTAGGCTACCGCCGGTATTTGGAGTCAGTGATTAAAGGGTCTAACGCTCACTTTTCAGCCGCGACTTTTCCATACCGCAGATCCCCTTACGTCAATTGCGTATCCTATCTTTTCAATGGGATCTTCCTAACGCCGGTATTTAGAGTCGTTTCTGAAGTGAGCGTTAGAGCTCTAACGACAAAACTCCAGCCGCAGGAAAAAAAGCAGGAGTTAAGAGCTTTCTGGGCTAACGCCGGTTCATGAAGCTCTTAACTACTGTGCTCTAAAGTACACTAACACCCATAAACTACCTATGTACCCCTAAACCGAGGTCCCCCCACATCGCCGCAACTCGATTAAATTTTTTTAACCCCTAATCTGCCGACCGCCACCTACGTTATACTTATGTACCCCTAATCTGCTGCCCCTAACCCCGCCGACCCCTGTATTATATTTATTAACCCCTAACCTGCCCCCCCACAACGTCGCCGCAAGCTACCTACAATAATTAACCCCTAATCTGCCGACCGCAAAGCGCCGCCACCTACGTTATCCTTATGTACCCCTAATCTGCTGCCCCTAACACCGCCGACCCCTATATTATATTTATTAACCCCTAATCTGCCCCCCTCAACGTCGCCGACACCTGCCTACACTTATTAACCCCTAATCTGCCGAGCGGACCTGAGCGCTACTATAATAAAGTTATTAACCCCTAATCCGCCTCACTAACCCTATCATAAATAGTATTAACCCCTAATCTGCCCTCCCTAACATCGCCGACACCTAACTTCAATTATTAACCCCTAATCTGACGACCGGAGCTCATCGCTACTATAATAAATGGATTAACCCCTAAAGCTAAGTCTAACCCTAACACCCCCCTAACTTAAATGTAATTTAAATCTAACGAAATTAATTAACTCTTATTAAATAAATTATTCCTATTTAAAGCTAAATACTTACATGTAAAATACATCCTAATATAGCTACAATATAAATTATAATTATATTGTAGCTATTTTAGGATTAATATTTATTTTACAGGCAACTTGGTAATTATTTTAACCAGGTACAATAGCTATTAAATAGTTAAGAACTATTCAATAGCTACCTAGTTAAAATAATAACAAAATTACCTGTAAAATAAATCCTAACCTAAGTTATAATTAAACCTAACACTACCCTATCAATAAATTAATTAAATAAAATACCTACAATTAACCTAACACTACACTATCAATAAATAAATTAAATACAATTGCTACAAATAACTACAATTACATAAACTAACTAAAGTACAAAAAATAAAAAATAACTAAGTTACAAAAAATAAAAAAATATTTACAAACATAAGAAAAATATTACAACAATTTTAAACTAATTACACCTACTCTAAGCCCCCTAATAAAATAACAAAGACCCCCAAAATAAAAAAAATGCCCTACCCTATTCTAAATTAATAGAGTTAAAAGCTCTTTTACCTTACCAGCCCTGAACAGGGCCCTTTGCGGGCATGCCCCAAGAAAATCAGCTCTTTTGCCTGTAAAAAAAAACATACAATACCCCCCCCAACATTACAACCCATCACCCACATACCCCTAATCTAACCCAAACCCCCCTTAAATAAACCTAACACTAAGCCCCTGAAGATCTTCCTACCTTGTCTTCCCCATCCAGGTATCACCGATCCGTCCTGGCATCCGGTGCTGAAGAGGTCCAGAAGAGGCTCCAAAGTCTTCCTCCTATCCGGCAAGAAGAGGACATCCGGACCGGCAAACATCTTCTCCAAGCGGCATCTTCGATCTTCTTCCATCCGGTGCGGAGCGGGTCCATCTTGAATCAGCCGACGCGGATCCATCCTCTTCTTCCGGCATCTCCCGACGAATGATGGTTCCTTTAAGGGACGTCATCCAAGATGGCGTCCCTCGAATTCCGATTGGCTGATAGGATTCTATCAGCCAATCGGAATTAAGGTAGGAATATTCTGATTGGCTGATGGAATCAGCCAATCAGAATCAAGTTCAATCCGATTGGCTGATCCAATCAGCCAATCAAATTGAGCTCGCATTCTATTGGCTGATCGGAACAGCCAATAGAATGCGAGCTCAATTTGATTGGCTGATTGGATCAGCCAATAGGATTGAACTTGATTCTGATTGGTATCGAGAGTTGCATTTGCGGTAAAAATGTTCTACGCTCCTTTTTTGGAGCCTAACGCAGCATTTTTTTGAACTCTCGATACCAGAGTTAATTTTATGGTGCGGCCAGAAAAAAGCCAGCGTAGCGTTAACAGCCCATCTACCGCCAAACTCCAAATCTAGGCCTTAGTTTTCAATATGCCTTCCGTGGTAGAAGAGAGTTTTTTTTCTATCCGATGTGGTTCCTGGACAGCCTGACTGTCAAGGGAGATGCGGATGGCTTGAGATGTAGTGAAAGCTTGCAGCCATCTTGGGGAGCCTCCCACCGCAAGTCCAAGTTATTGCAGTTCTAATTTTTTTTTTTTTAACAGTTTAACAATAGGTTCTCATTTTATGTGTAAAATATCATGTATTGGCCACTTAGTTCAACTATAGATGTAAAAGGCAGGAACGCTCACTAATGAATTATTAGAAAATACACATACAGTGATGCTCAATGAGTTTCAAAAACGATCTTCTCTTCAAAATAAGCATTAATGAATCTAGCCGTTTGTTATCTAGGGTCAGTAATGGACAATTTAAAAAAAAAAATGTTTTTGGTATCAGAACGCCCTCTTAATGTTTATTTTACTGTCCTTTATAAAACTAAACTTAAGAATAATTACCCTAAAGAACTTGAATATCTCATGCTGAAAACATTTCAAGTAAAGATCAGTCCCCTTCTAAAATTCATACTAATGTTTGGAGAATGTAAACCTAGTTAAATACAATTTTAAATGTGTGTTTTCCAATGTTGACTCATTCTAGTTATGTGCCACAATGTTTGTCCTCACACAATTGTACCAAATATTTATTTTCATGTCAGTAGGCTAGTTAATGCATCATGAACAGAATCACAACATAGCTGACACGGTTAAGCTGAATTCTTCTGCTTATTAATATTACTATCATTTATTTCTAAAGTGGCAATATATTCTGCAGTGCTATGACATCTGTGTGATTACAGAACAATACTATTTACAAAAAGATAATTACACAGGTGTGTAGATGGCTCTGCCCATAATAGTCAAAAACCACTATGCTCTAATTAGTTAACGCATGTTATTTTTTGACTATTATAGCCCTTTAATCTGTAATGATTATTTTACGCAAGGGTAGGTGGACGCTATGTGACACCATTGAGGCTTGGGACTTTATACATCGCGCTTCATTCCGCCGATAGACTTAGATCAGTAATGGATTTTCCTAGAAGCATGAAAAAAATAAACAAAGCTAGCTGCCGTTATGAAAACTACACTCTGGAATGTGTCCCATAGCAGTGGGGCCTCTAAGACAGAGCGCACCCTCCTAACAGTCTCCGTGCAGGGCACAGAGGATGCTAAAATCCACTAACGTAAATGCAGCCAAAAGAAAGAAATAGCCATTTTCACTGAACATTCTAAACTGCCGTGAAGGAGTTCAACCTTAAAGGGACATTATACACTCAAAAAAATATGGGCTATTTAAATAAAGCACTCAAAGAAGATAAAGTTTGTAATTGACATGTATTATCAATTTTGCTTCAATAGAGTTTTTTTCCATACTATTGTACTAATAGGGCTAAACTTCCACTTGACCCGTTACAGACATCACCGATCCAGCTTGTCTTTACAAAAACGCTATTGTAGATAGCAGCACCTCCGGTCTCTGTATGTAGCTGGCGTTCTCAACATTGCACCCCCCACCACTTACACCCGGTGTGACAGGCTCAGCTGCATAATCAGTGAAGGCAGACGCCGCTTGCTCCTTTACTACGCGGTCTATCAAACTTATAGACTGCCGCTCCAGTGACTTTCTGTCCTCTTACTCCGGTTTTAAAACCAGTGCTGTAGACGGAACCCTTGTAAAGAAATCTGCAAGGGTTTACGTTTCAGGCCATATTATTACCAAAAATATCACGTGCCTGCTAAAAAATAAATAAACTTACCAGCCTGCAAGAAACGTTAACTCACTGGTTTCTGCATTTTTCAATTTAATACACGCAAAGTAAACCTTGTAAATTCCATGTTGTATCAAAGTCATGGCATACGCTACACAGTGTAACCTGTTTTGAGTCGTCATACAACAGCCACACTTTTTTCTCCCCTTTGCCATTTATCCTCTAGTTTATTTTGAAAGGTCTCTTTTTTCAGCGTCTGTCCCTACCTTTCTACTTTATTAAGGGTACACGGACCATAAGATATCTCCACATTGCATATAACCACTCATGAAATGAGAGCATTGTTATTACATACTGTTGTGATTACTGTGTTTGTAAAGTGAGAGGTGAGGGGATTGCACATTACACAGCATGGGGGCTGGCTGTAAGGACTAGCTAGGGACTGAGGAAAAAATCCTTTGTCTGTAGCTAGTGGGTATTACGGACGTATTCAAATATAGTCAGAGCAATATAAACTTTATCATCATTTTTAGGCACTTTAGAAGCAAAATTGATAATACATGTCAATTACAAACTTTATCTTCTTTGAGTGGTTTATTTAAATAGCCCATATTTTTTTGAGTGTATAATGTCCCTTTAAGTCTCCATGTCACATTGTAGTGCCTGTCCCTGCCATTAAACATCCTTACTTAGGGATGCAGAGTCTCACATTAAGTACAGAGGGTCCTTTTAACCTCTTCAGTGCCAGCCTCCTCCCAGAAGACAAAAAGGCACTTACCTGTACATCCAGCTGTCCGGCAGGAGGACAGACCACTGTGTAAGACAGAAAGAACAGGGTAAGCCTACTCTGGCTTTCTAAATCAGGACAGCAACATGTTAAGAAAACGCAGTGAGGCCTACATTGCTTCTGAGCCTACATATGTATGCTTTTCAACAATGAATACGAAGAGAACAAAGCAAATAATATTAGAGAAGTAAATTGGACATTTTTTAAAATTGAATGTTCTTTGTAAATAATGAAAGTTTAATTTTGCTCCCCTGCAAATGAATGTACACAGAATCAACCCATATCAAGTTTCAAGAAGCTCAATGAATAAAAGATTGTTTGAAATGAAAATAGATCTGCCCAAGGACCTAAGTGTGAGGAGGGAGGGGCAAGCATTAAAGGGACAGTCTACACCAGAATTTTTATTGTTTTTAAAGATAGTTAATCCCTTTATTACCCATTTCCCAGTTTTGCATAACCAACACAGTTATAATAATATACTTTTAACCTCTGTGATTATCTTGTATCTAAGCCTCTGCAAACTGTCCCTTTTTTCAGTTCTTTTGACAGACTTGCAGTCTAGCCAATCAGTGCCTGCTCCCAGATAACTTCTCGTGCACGAGCACAGTGTAATCTATATGAAATACGTGAACTAACAACCTCTAGTGGTGAAAAACTGTTAAAAGGCAATCTGAAAGAGGTGGGCTTCAAGGTTCAAGAAATTAACATATAAACCTCCTAGGTTAAGCTTTCAACTAAGAATACCAAGAGAACAAAGCAAAATTGGTGATAAAAGTAAATTGGAAAATTGTTTAAATTACATGCTCTATCTGAATCATGAAAGTTTATTTTGGCCTAGACTGTCCCTTTAAACATTAAACATAATTTTACTGTTTCAGTTAAATAAAAATATTTAAATTGTTATTATTAAAGTAATTGTAAAAGGTAATAATTTTTCTCCTTTCAATAAAGTGCAGCTGAAATGTTGATCAAATATGAATGATAAACCTATTAAACTGGAGCTAGTTCACTTCCCAATAATTTCATCAATTTCAATGATCTATGCATTTCTAATGATATATAACCAAAAGAGTCATTGTCTGATATAATATAATCTGAAAAGTTATTATACTAAAATTAAAAACCATGATTTAAAATGATTAAAGCAAGGTCTTCAGTCGCACTAACCTGACGAGCGCAAATTCAGTTTGCGCTTGAGTGAACAAGTTCATTTTCACCTTGTAATACAAGTGCAAGTTAGTGAGGCTCAAATATTGCTTAGCGTGACTCAAGCTAACAACAGCACGCCACTTGTAATCTAGCCATAAATCTTTTATTTCTTTTTTCTTAACAACACATTATTAGATTTTGCTATTATTAGATGATGATACATAATAGATATGCTGGTACCTAAGAAGACTATGTGCTAGATTACAAGTGGAAAGATAATTTATCGCGCATCCCTTTCAGCAGTGCTAAATAAATAACCAGCCATTACAAGTGGCTGGTTATTGCTACGGTGAGCTTGCAGTAGCAATTAGCACTCTGAAAATTATCCAGAGATCAGCTCTCTGGTTAATTTTTCAAAAGTTCCCCAATTGGCCCCAAAATTAAGTATATTGTACTTTTTTTATAAAAAAAAAGCATTTTTTTAAAATGAAAAATAACTGCACAAAGCAGTTTTTAGGGTTGAAGTTGTCAGGTGTGGGGTGTTAGAAAAAAAACGGCACTTAAAATTGCCTTTACATTCCGGTCTATGGGGAACTGTATGTTCCCTCTAAATATATATGTATATAAGCACATACATACTGTATATATATATATATATATAACATCTGCTGCCCATCGTTGTGCGACTTACCTCCTTCGCTGCTCTAGGTTCTCATGCCGTGTCTCACGGCTAGAGAACGAGGCACCCATTGGAGCCTATGAAGCACACTCTAATAAGCAGAAAGCTTCCATGCGGTTGCAATGCAGGACACTTCAACTACCAGCGCAGCATTGCATGCACTGGTATGAGTGGAGTACAAGATCGCGCTTGCTGACGAGCAATTTTGCACTCCACTCGTAATCTGGCCCTATGTCTTTATACTGTAAAGTGTCAATCGTGAATAATGTTTATGACTAATAGCTAAATTTGACATTACTTCGCTGTTGCAATCTGACTGCTTTGTTTTTATTTTTGATTAGGGACAACCAATCATTTTTTTATTAAGTATCTTTTGGGTTAAAGGCCCATAATAGTCAAAACAATGTATGCTCTAATTCGGGTTTATTACAATGGGTTGAGCTTGAAGCTAAAACAAGATCTTATTATGTTTAATATTTGTGTACACACACATGCTACCTTATATTGTATGAAAGTTCAATACATAGGGATAGATTTAACAACTGTCGGACGGACATGATCTGCTGTCTGCATTTATCATTGCACAAGCATTTCTGGTGAAATGCTTGTGCAATGCCGCCCCCTGCACATTCGCGGCCAATCGGCCGCTAGCAGGGGGTGTCAATCATCCCGTCGAATCCGTATCGGGATAATTGCTGTCCGCCACCTCAGAGCTGGCGGATCTCATCTTACGACAGTTGCTTCTTAACTTTTGTTTCCGGCGAGCCTGAAGGCTCGCACGGAATAAGCAGCATTCGCAGCATGATAAATATACCCCTTAGAGAGAACCATGGAAAATGATCATTTTATTAGTTATCTCCTCTACACCCCACCGGGAGTGTAATTTCTTCTGCTGGCTGTGTTAATATTGCCTGTCAATACCCTAGACTTAAATATAGAAACTTTCAGTATAGATAGGTATAACATGCTAAATCAGCAATTTTAAATGCCAAAAGTGAGTAAACGAGCTACTTGTAAACAATTTAATGCAGGTAAAATGGATTACTGGGAACAAATTAAAGGGGAGAAATGTTTTGGGTAAACTGTCCTTTTAAACACATAGTAGAAGTACTTTTTGCGCATGTATTGTTTTTAATAGGATGAGAGCTACTGAGAGCCAGTGTGTGGGGATCATTGAATTGTAACATTTATTCCGATTAGTCAAAATCCCAGGCACCGTAACTCTTATTTTTGTAACTTTTCACTTTAATTTGGATTACAGATTTATGCTTTTGCGATAAGGGACGCCTGTAAATCATTTGGTATATATTTTAAAACCGCTTTCAAGCATTGCTAAGTATATTTGTGAAATGACTTTGTGTGTACAAACATAGGAGCCAGGGTACGGGAAGTAACTCCAGAGTATTTGAATTTGAATGTGTTGCTACAGTAAAACTGCTATCATCTGACATGATGAATTTGCAGCATGAGATGAGAGGTTTGTTGTAATGTCTCACGAGGCCCAGCAGCTATTTTACTGTCATTGCAGAATGATGAAACATAAAGAAGTAGATAAAACGTGTGCCCTTTAATCATAAATCTTACATCACATAGCTTTAGAAAAAGAAATATCTTCAGCATAGAGACATTTACTCGATTCCAGCAGTGGGAGTCTGCTCTTTTCAAGATTTGAAGAATCAATAATCATATAACAACTCACATATTTAACTTTATCTACAAACTCAGCAGCAATTCATTTATCCATATATTGGAAGACAATTAGAAAGTCATTTTTTAGATGTTTATCTTTGGAATATGATGTGAAAAGGGAATTTAATGGGATATGAAACCCAAAGATTTTTCTTTCATGATTCAGATGAAGCGTGCAATTTTAAAGAACTTTCTAATTTACATCTATTATCAAGTTTTCTTCATTCTCTTGGTATCTTTTGTAGAAAAGCAGGGACGTATGGTTAGGATCTGGACCATTTCTGGAGCGCTATCTGGCAGCAGTTATGCAAGAATGTTATCCATTTGCAAGAGCACTGAAGAGCAGCACTATTTCCTGCCGTGTAGTGCTCCAGATGCCTACACCTAGGTGTCTCTTCAACACAGAAGATCATTGGAAAAAATGACAGCATTAAAAAAAAAAAAAAACTCAGGTTAAATTAAATTTTCATGATTCAGATACAGCATGTAATTTTAAAATACTTTCCAATTTATTTCCATTAAAAAAAATGTGCACAGTCTTTTATATTTACACTTTTTGAGTCACCAGATCCTACTGAGCATGTGCAAGAATTCACAGACTATACGTATATGCATTTGTGATTGGCTGATTGCCATCACATGTACAAGGGGAGTGGAAACATACATAACTAAATTTGTTATTAAAAAATCTACTACTCATTTTAAGTTCAGACTAAGTGCTATTGCATTGTCTTGTTATCTTGCATTTGTTGATTATGCAAATATAATGTGTTGACTGGTCTGACACGGTGAGTCCACGGAATCATCGCCTGGAAGAAGACCTTCACCACCGGACTTCAGGAACAGTGAGTACCTATTTGGGGCTTAGTCTTAGGCTTTTTTTTAGATTAGGGTTTTTGTTTTGGCCTGTAAGAGATGATTGCCCTTTTAAGGGCAGTAAAAGAGCTGAATGCCCTTTTAAGGGCAATGCCCCTACAAATGCTCCTTTAGGGGCAATAGGTAGCTTAGGGTTTTTTTAGACTTAGTTTTTTTATTTTGGGGGATTGGTTGGGCTCTTGGTATTCTTAGTTGAAAGCTAACCCTAGGAAGGCTCATATGATAATTTCTAAGCCCTTGAAGGCCACCTCTTATCACATGCTTTTTCATTTGTTTTTCACAACAGGGGAGAGCTAGTTCATGTAAACCATATAGATAACATTGTGATCACATTTGTGGATTGTGGCAAACACTGCACTAATTGGCTAAAATGAAAGTAAATAGATAATAAATAAAATGTCATGTGATCAGGGGGCTGTCAGAAGATGCTTAGAGACAAGTTAATCACAGAGGTAAAAAGTATATTAATATAACAGTGTTGGTTATGCAAAACTGGGGAATGGGTAATAAAATAATTATCTATCTTTTAAAACAACACAAATTCTGGTGTTGACTGTCCCTTTATGGATGGGTGGGGATACCACAGTCTAAATAAAATATTTCAAATGCTATCATAAGGGTAAAGGAAATATTTGTAAACAATTTAATACACTACAGCAGGTAAAGTGGATCATTGGTAACAAATTAAAGGGAAGAGCATTTTTGAGTAAAATGTCCCTTTAAACCTTGCTGCCCACTAAATTATTATAATCAATATTCCTCCTGTGCAATTGTGTCAAACCAATCACAAACAACACAAACACCACGCTGTTCGTTGCGGTTGCCTGAAGACTGGTGGTGGCGGTGGCATGGCTGTTTGTATCCTTGTGACAGGAGGTTCTATGGAAGAGTTAAAGGATGAGAGGGATTAGTACAGTCAGATATATGTCCATGTGGGCATACAATATACATTGATACATGCTAGGTCCTTTACTGATTCACATGTCAAAGCCTATAACACGCATGTGCACTTTGTGAGTTGGTCTATGAGAGATTTGAATAAGAGCAGTATACAGGCATGTGTTTCATACAATAGTTATGTATACATGTCATTGATGAAATAATGTGCTCTTTAAGTGACACTATGGTCACACAATTTACTTTAGCCTGATCTAGGCACCGAACCTGCTGTATTGAGCTAAATGTATTGGGATGCCCGAAGAGGTTGCTGTAATTGTCTATGATGGCCTGGACTAGGGCAACATTTTCTTCAAATGAGTAGTTTAGACATCTCACCCTCTCATCCTACATGGCCACCTGGCTTCCTCCCTGAGATGTCCCTGGCAGTGTGGGTTCCTCCCTATCCTCTCCCTCCTCCCCCCTTCTGTCCCCATGTGCACCCTCTGTCCCTCTCCTGAATGTGCCTGCTCTCTAGGGCTCTCGGGCATCTCCCCTCCCATCGTCCCTTCTGGCTCTCCCTCTCCCCACTCCACTTACTCCCTGACAGGGGGCCCACTGCTCCTCCTGTCCTCTCCAATACTCCTCTCCATGCCACTCCTCTCCCTGCTACTCCTCTCCCCTTCTCCCCTCATCCCTACCTCTCCCTGCCATCCTCAGACTAATCACACTACACACACTCCCACTCACTCCCAGTTCAGTCACACACAATCAAAATCAAACACTCAGCCTATCACACTGCAAAAATGAAATAAAATATGTGAGGTTTTAGAACAAAAAGTGTGGTGTTTTTGTATATGTATGTATGCAATGTGTGCAATATGTCAGAATATGTGTAAGTGTACAAGTTTACTCAATCCACCAATGCAACCTAACTAACTATTTATTCTATTTGCGCCTACTCTCAATAATCCTCAACTCCTTGGCCAGTGGCGTCACTAGGGGGGGGGCGGGGGGGGCGGGCCGCACCCGGGTGACACCCTCCAGGGGGTGACACCAAAAAAAAAAAAAAAAAAAAAAAATTTTTTTTTTTTTTTTTTTTTTTTTAATTTTATTGAAATTCAAAGAAATACAATGTTGAGATGCATAGATTATTTTATTAGAGGCTGGCATTTGTGAACATTAGTGGGACTGGGGAAGTTGTAGACACACAATTTTTTTGCCCCTTGAGCCAGTGCTGCAATTTCAACAAATAGTTTTCCCGGCTGCTTTTGCTTGTTTGTACTTTGCTCCTCCCCTGCCCAATTTCACTATGAATGTTGTGGGTGTGCTGTGGGGCTTGCAAAGTTGCGCTGCTAGCCTAAACCTGCCTGTTTATCTGTGCTCACTGCTCAGTGACATGCGGCCCAGGGCTGTGCACTGACAGACTTGGAACAGAGTCAGAGAGCAGAATTTTCATAGTTTGCGTGCCTAAACCTTTTCTTCAGTGATTTATTTTAGAGTGCTCTGTTTATCTTTTATTTGATGTTCTGCTGAGCCAGGGAGCAGCTCTAGGCATGAGCTTCCTAATTAATGCAGTGCAGTTTACATATTTTGTATGTGTGTGTCTGAGTTTTTGTGTGTCTCAGTGTTTTTGTGTGTGTGTTTTTGTGTGTGTGTTTTTGTGTGTGTGTCTGAGTGTGTTTCCGAGTGTTTGTGTGTGCATCTGAGTATGTGTTTAAGTGTGTCTGAGTGTTTGTATGTGTGTTTGCCTGTGTTTTTGTGTATGTCTGCTTTCTGGGGGGGGGGGGTGACACCATGACTTACCGCACCGGGTGACACCAACCCTAGTGACGCCACTGTCCTTGGCTGTGTGTTTTAGCTCAACGAACAATCCAAACACACTGAAGAAAATGGCGGCTGCGCATGGCTTTATATATGAATTTGAATAGCATAATTACATGTAGCATTTTTAGTTTAATTCCGGTTTAGTTTTTACGTGTGTTATCCTCATTTGCATAAAACTACTCTTTATTGACACTTTACACGGACATAATACTGGAGTAAGTTACTTGAGACGACAGAAATGTGTATTTGCGCACATTTCTGAAGATCGCCAGTTTGTCCTACTTACGCCAGTCTAGCATCTAACGGCGTCGGCGCCATATATGTAATCTCGCCCTTAGTATCTAGCTATTCATTTAGATGCCAGTGAGGATTTGTTTTTATGGGAATTTTGCAGGAAAATTCTAAATGTTAGACCTGGAAATTAAAATGTTCAAACCCCAGTTTCCTAGAACTTTTTAATTTGCTAGGCTTCTTTAACATTTATTGTAATTTATTTTAGGGCTGCAACAACTAATCGGTAAGTTTGATCATAAAAATAGTTGTTAACAAATCTCATTATCAATTAGGTGATCAGCGATTAGTTGGTTAATTGCACAGCACCAGCTGCTTCAATCCAATGAACTCCTGCACATGGTATTGTGCAAACATTTTTATTTATTATTTTTTTTTCTATCCGATTAATTGATTGATTATTGTCCGATTAATCGGATAGAAAAAAGATTAAAAAAAATAAATAAATTCAATTTTTTTGCACAATCTTAGTTGCAGTAGATCATCAGATTAAAGCAGCTGGTGCTGTGCAACTGACCAACTAATCGCTGATCACCTAATTGATAATGAGATTTGTTGACAACTATTTTTATGATCAAACTTACCGATTAGTTGTTGCAGCCCTAATTTATTTGTAACAAGTGGTTATGTGAATGCAGGAAAATAACAAAATATGACAACATTTGCCTCATTAAAAAAAAATAATTATGTGGGTAAACTAATTTTAGTATATAAATAAAAAAATAATATCATGCCTTACAAGTTGAAAGTAAATGCGATCGCCTGAGCACTATTAAAGTTAACACATCAAATATTCATTTAAAAGTACAGTTACACTCATAATAACACAATCTAATAAAATTATTTAAAAAAATATTGCACAAAAAAGTTATAAAGGTTCAAAGATATGAGATCGTGATTTTCATTTTTCCCCATATCGCCCAGCCTTACTGCCTATACTTCTATTTTTTGTAAATCCCCTTGTAAATCAAGTTTGCCCTGACCTAATGACCTTACACAACTTGTATCATCTGCAAAAATAGAGATGTTGCTATTAATCCTTGCTCCAAGACATTAATAAAAATATTGAAAAGAACAGGTCCCAGCACTGATCCCTGGGGTACTCCACTGATTACTTTTGTCCAATATGAGTATGATCCGTTTACTACTACTCGTTGCTCCCTGTCTTTTATCCATTTATTTATCCAAGAGCTAACATTTTCAGCTATTCCCAGTTCTTTAATTTTGCACATTAATCTCTCATGTGGCACTGGCACTGTATCAAAGTCTTTGCAAAATCCAAGTATATTACATCAACAGATTTACCTTTATCTATATTTTTACTTCCTCGTAGAATCGAATCAGATTAGTTTGACATGATCTATTTCTCTTAAAACCTTGCTGATTTAAACTCATAATCTTGTTTACACAAATATGCTTATCAATATAATCCCTTATAATCCCTTCAAGTGTCTTCCCCACAATTGATGTCAGACTAACTGGTCAATAACATGTAAATGTATTTTTTAAAGTTTCATTAGTTAAGATAAGTGGAAAGTTATACACCTAAATTACAAGTTTTGCGCTAAAGCCTGCGCGTAAATAACGCTAAAAATGTAGAGGTACCACACTTTCCATAGCGCTGCCATTACAAGTTACAAAAAAAGCTTCTTGTGTTGTGTGGTATGGTGCGTTAAGCTCCATACCGCACAAAAGCCAAGTCCTGACTTGACGTGCTCGTGCACATTTTCCCCCCTAGACATCAATGGAGAAAAAGTGTTAGAAAAAAACTAACACCTGCGATTGCGGAATGGCGATCGGTTTAATGCAATCCCCATTGATGTATATGGGGACAGGAAGGTTATGTAAAAACCTAACATCCTAACATAAACCCCTAGTCTAATAACCCCTAATCCGCTGCCTCCCGACATCGCTTCAGTGTGCAGCGGACGATCGCACGAAGAGGACCTCCACGTCGCCAATGACTGCTGCCTCCAGAAGACCGCTCCGCACCTCCTGAAAGAAAATAGAAGATGGCCCCTTAATGGATGAAGATGGATCTGCCTGGATGTAGACTTTGCTCCGCCTGGAAGAAGATGAATGTCCGGACTTCAGGAACGGTGAATGCCTTACAAAAGGCCCTTTTAAAGGCTATTGGTAGTTTATTATTAGGTGTCTTTTTTGTTTTTATAGGGGTATTAGATTAGGTTTAATTTTTTTTTTTTTTTTGGATAATTAATTTTTTTTTTTGTACTCTTAGATTTTTTATATTTTTCGTAATTTTAGACTTTTTTTTTGTAATGTGAGTTTTTTAGGTTAGCTTAGGTTTTTTTAAGTTTTTATTTATTTAAAGGTAGTTATATTGTAAGTTTAATTTAAAGTTAACGGGTGTTAGGTTTAGGGGTTAACAGTTTAATTTAGTTTGTTACGATGTGGGGGGGCCAATGGTTTAGGGGTTAATAGGTTTATTTAGGTAGTCGCGATGTGGATGTTTGGCGGTTTAGGGGTTAATAGGTTTAGGTTAGTATTTGAAATGCGGGCAGCTGATTAGGGGTTAATAGTTTTATTTAGTGTGGGCGATGTGGGCGGCGGATTAGGGGTTAATAGGTTTATTATATAGTACTTGCGATGCGGGGGGTGGTGGTTTAGGGGTTAATAGGTAGTTTATAGGAGTTAGTGTACTTTGTAACATTTTTGTTATGAGTTTTGTGAAACATTTTTGTTTCACAAAATCCATAACTACTGGTCTTTGATAGCCAAATAGATTGTGGCCGAATAAGCTAGCCTAATAGCTGGACCGCACAACCTGTAATACGTGTGACCTGAAAATTCCACACTCAAAAGCCATTTTTTTGTAAGAGCAGAATGGAGAGTTGCGGTATAGGCTAAAATGCTAGCGGTATAGCCGTACCGCCGTGACTTGTAATACGGGTGAGCTCACTATTGCACTTGCAAAGGCCAATTTTTCAGCGGTATAGCCGTACCACAACACTTGTAATTTAGTTCATAGTGTCTATAAAACAATGGGAGCTGCCATGTTGTAGTTTTCGTTACCTTCTCTGCTGTGGCCAATTAAGGACAGTTATAAATAGATCACTAGAGTGTGCATCTTCTGTCACAGCTACTACAAACTGCATGGCAGCTCAGCACTCTACCCACCTCTGACCTCATCTTTCAGAAGCCCGCGTGCGGTACTTACATACAGCCTGTGCACGGGTAATAAATTCAAATAAAAATAGTGAAAAACCTACGAGCGTAAAAAGTGCCACCTAGAATATCACGACCGCATTAAAGGGATGGTAAAGTTAAAAAAAAAAACTTAAATGGACAGTCTACACCAGAATCTTTATTGTTTTAAAATATAGATAATCCCTTTATTACCAATTTCCCAGTTTTGCATAACCAACACTGTTATATTAATACACTTTTTACCTCTATGATTATCTTATATCTAAGCCTCTACAGACTGCCCCCTTATTTCAGTTCTTTTGACAGACATGCATTTAGCCAATCAGTGCTTACTCCTAGGTAACTAACTCTACATGGGTGACCACAGTGTTATCTATAAAATTGTCAAAATGTATTCAGCTTAGAGGCGGCCTTCAAGGTCCAAGAAATTAGCATATGAACCTCCTAGGTTTAGCTTTCAACTAAGAATACCAAGAAAAAGAAGCAAAATTGGTGATAAGTATATCAGAATGTTTTTTAAAATGACATGCCCTATCTGAATCATGAAAGTTTATTTTGGACTAGACTGTCCCTTTAAATGGATTAGATAGGGCATGAAATTTTAAACACATTTCCAATTAACTTCTGTTATCAATTTTGCTTAGTTCTCTTGGTATCCTTTATTAAAGAGAAATCCTAGGTAATTTCAGGAGCGTGCATGTGCCTTTAGCTATCTGGCTGCTGATATAGACTGATAAAGATGCTAGATTTGATATTAGAAGTAAATTGGAAAGTTGAATTATGAATATTTCACATTCCAATGTTCTTCACATAGAAGAATATGTTCTATTTATTCTTAAATATTTCTATACTAGGTGATAAGCCTGCCCAGAGGGCAGCCTATGTTTAAAAAAACGAAAACATTTAAAATTACAGAAAATAATAAACAAAGCTATCCAAAATAAAAAAATTTAAACCTAAACTAATACCCCTATAAAAAAAATCCCCCCAAAATAAAAACACCCCCTATTCTATCAATAAACTACCAATATCCCTTATAAGGACATTTTATAGGGCTTTGCCCTAAAGAAATCACCTCTTTTACATGTAAAAATGACAAAGTACCCCCTTACAGTAAAACCCCCAAAGCAAAGTTGGTGATAAAATTAAATTGGAAAGTTGTTTAAAATTACATGCCATATTTGAAACATGAAAGTTTTCTTTGGACTTGACTGTCCCTTTAAATATTTAAGATGCTGCTTAAATGTATGTGTTTGTAAAGGTTTTCAGAGAGTTTTGTTGCTTTTTTAGTCAGTGCAAGGATTGCTGTGTCTGCCATGTGTGGCGAGTTGAGAATGGAGTAGATTTTCTCAATTCTGCGCCCGTTAATCCTTGCGCTGTATATTTGATACCGAATTGCACGCCAGTTCTATGTTAGTCTATGGGAGTAAAAAATGCGGGTGACAGGTGAAATATACGCACATAACTTGTATGCTCTGCCGTATATGTAATACCAAAATCGCGTAAAAACCGGCGGCTCTGTCTTTTGCGAGCGACGCCGTATATGTAATGGGGCCCTAAGTTTCAAATACATTTGTCAACCACCAAATTGAATTTATCAAATTATTTTACGTCAGAGCTTGACAAATCCCAGGAGTCATGGCTACTAAAGATTTTGCCTCTAGTATTCTAACATATATCAAAGCATATATTTCTTGTCTCGAAATATGTGTCCAGCTAATAAATATTCCAGTTGGCTCCTAAATTTGATAAAAATTGTTTAACCCTTTTCCATATTAACATCTAAAACAATATAAAGAGCAGTTTGTATTTTCTTTTAACAAAATATAGATGTCTGTACCTACATTTAATGCATCTGTATTTTTTCCATCGCTTTCAGAGCAGATCATTAGGAACAGGACTGCATAGTTCTACACCAGAACAAAAGTAATTAAACTCACAAATGTGCTATATTTATTGCATTTTACAAGAATCGCATTTGATAGTTATTCTCATCATACTGTGAAACCTAAAAAAAAAAAGAGATATGATTTAAAAGGTAATGTGAAAATCTGACAGGCATGTCTTTTTTTTTCCAATTCCTTTGATGTTTATGTGAATAGTGCACGCTTTCTGATGCCAATATGATTTGAAATTCTATATTGTCTGGGTAAGATGAAGAGATTTTTTTGAAGCAGATTATTTTTTTCGTAAGTGAAAGGTTGCCCTACATTTTGTGGCTATGTGAATATGGTCTTTTTACTGCTACACAGAGAAAAAAATGAATGCCTGTGACTGATCATGGAAAAAAAAAAAAGACATTTTGAAAGACTAGTAAAAAATTATGGGTATATAACAGAGCACATAATACTATAAAGTAGTTTTTTTGGTTTTTTTTAAATAAATGTTCCTGCCTTGAACAGACTAATGGTTTGGGTCTTTTGTTTTTTGTTTTAAAGGGACAATTTTTTTTTTTTTTTAACATCACTCTGCAGTACGTGCACACTTAGGGTAGTCAGTGACTCACCTGTTCTAAATCCCTTCTTCACTACATTCTGTACCCCAAAGCAGTAACCTCGTTCCCTCTTATTAGACTGCTTGTCAGATGGTGTTTTTTAAAAGAGCGTCACAACGTTGCTGGCAAATCACAAACGTCTTGATTGTGCGGTTTGGCTGCTTTATTCAGCGCAGAAGCACACTAAAGTAAAGGAAACAGTAACCTAGATTACAAGTTTTGCGTTCGTGTTTTAAACTGAAAAAATGTCCATTTCAGCGTTAAAACCAGACTGCAGCCATCATGAGTCTTGTCGGTATAGCTGTACCGGAAGCATTTTAGACTGTAACGCAACGTTAATCCCGCACTCAAATAGCGCTGCAATTTCAAGCTTGCGTTACAGCCTATACCAACATGATCCCTACCACAATCTGAGACCAGTAGTTATGAGTTTTACGCAACAAAACTGTTACACAAAACTTATAACTAAAATGTTACAAAGTACACTAACACCCATAAACTAGCAATTAACCCCTAAACCGCATTGCAAACGCTATATTAAATTTATTAACCCCTAATCTGCCGCTCCCGACATCCCCGCCAGTAATAAAATTTATTAACCCTTATTCTGCCGCTGCCCGACATCGCCACCACTATAATAGTTATTAACCCCTATTCCCCTGCACCCCAACATTGCCCACACTATAATAAAGATATTAACCCCTATTGCGCCACTCCCCGCTCAAAAACGCAACCCCATTGATGTCTATCGTGAAAAAAAAGTTACGTTTAAACCCCTAACATAAACCCCATGTCTAAACACCACTAATCTGCTGCCCCCGACATCGCCGACACCCAAATAAACTTATTAACCCCTAATCTGCAGCCCCACCATCGCCACCACCGAAATTAATTTATTAACCCCTAAACTGCCGCTGACAATATTGCCGCCACTATAATAAAGTTATTAATCCCAATTCGCCCACACCCCAACATCGCCTACACTATAATTAAGTTATTAACCCCTATTCCGCCGCTCCACGACATTGTCGCCACTAAATAAAGTTATTAACCCCTAAACCTCTGGCCCCCCACATCACTGCCACTAAATAAACCTATTAACCCCTAAACCGACAGCCCCCACATCGTAAAAAACTAAATTAAATTATTAACCCCTAGACCTAACAACCCCATAACTTTAAATTAAAATTACAATATCCCTATCTTAAATTAAATAAAAACGTACCTGGGAAATAAAAAAAAACTAAGTTTAAACTATAAATTAAACTAACATTACTATTATACTAAAATTAAAATAACTATCAATTAAATAAATTAAATTACACAAATTACACAAAAATCTAACACTACTAAAAAAAAAAAAAATACAATTACAAAAAATAAAAAATACTAAATTACAAAAAATAAAAAAATACAAAATTACAAAAAATAACAAAAACTAAATTACGGGGGGGGGGGGGGAAACGATATTATCCAAAATAAAAACAATTACACTTATTCTAATAGCCCTATAAAAATAAAAAGCCCCCCCAAATAAAAAACCCTAGCCTACAATTAACTACAAATAGCCCTTAAAAATCAGCTCTTTTACCTGTAAAAAAAATACAAAGACCCCACAACAGTAAAACCCACCACCCAATCAACCCCCCAAAATAAAAAACCTCACTCTAAAAAAACCTAAGCTACCCATGAAAAGGGCATTTGTATGGGCATTGCCCTTAAAAGGGCATTCAGCTCTTTTTCTTGCCCTTAAAAGGGAATTCAGCACTTTTAAGAAAAGCCCAAACCCTAATCTAAATAAAAAAACAACCCAAAAATTCTATTGGCTGATTTGAATAGCCAATAGAATTTCAGTAGCTAATATCCTATTGGCTGATTTTAACAGCCAATATGATTTCAGTAGCTCTCATCCTATTGGCTGATTTGAATTTCAAAATACAAATCAGCCAATAGGAATGCAAGGGACGCCATTTTGAAAAGGCTCCCTTGCACTGAAGATTCAGTATATGGCGGCGACAGTATGAAGAGCCAGATGTCTTCAGGATGGATCCGCTCCACACTGCCTGGATGAAGATAGAAGATGCTGCCTGGATGGATGAAGACCTTGCCGCCTGGATGTCCGGACTTCAGAAACTGTAAGTGGATCTTTGGGGGTTAGTGTAAGGTTTTTTTAGACTTTTTGGGGTGGTTTTTTTTTTAGATTAGGGTTTGGGCATTCCTTAAAAGAGCTGAATGCCCTTTTCAGGGCAAGGAAAATAGCTGAATGCCCTTTTAAGGGCAATGTCCATACAAATGCCCTTTTCAGGGCAATGAGTAGCTTAGGTTTTTTTTAGAGCTAGGTTTTTTATTTTGGGGGTTGGTTGGGTGGGGGGTTTTACTGTTGGAGGGTTGTATTTTTTTACAGGTAAAAGAGCTGGTTTCTTTAGGGCATTGCCCTACAAAAGGCCCTTTTAAGGGCTATTGGTACTTTATTGTAGGCTGGGGGGTTATTTGGGGGGGCTTTTTTATTTTTATTGGGCTATTAGATAAAGTGTAATTGTTTTTATTTTGGATAATTTCGTTTGTTATTTTTCGTAATTTAGTGTTTGTTATTTTTTGTAATTTAGTATTTTTTTTTTAATTTTTGTAATTTAGTATTTTTTCTTTTTTGTAATTGTAGATTTCATTTTTTAAGTAGTGTTGTTTTTTTAATGTGTAATTTAATTTATTTAATTGATAGTTATTTTAGTATTATAGTAATGTTAGTTTAATTTATAGTTTAAACTTAGGTTTTTTAAATTTCCCAGGTAAGTTTTTATTTATTTTAAGATAGAGATATTGTAATTTTAATTTACAGTTAGGGGGTTGTTAGGTTTAGGGGTTAATAGTTTAATTTAGTTTTTTGCGATGTGGGGGGACTGTCGTTTTATGGGGTTAATAGGTTTATTTAGTGGCCGTGATGTGGGAGGCCAGAGATTTATGGGTTAATAACTTTATTTAGTGGCGGCAATGTCAGGGAGCGGCGGAATAGGGGTTAATAACTTTATTATAGTGTAGGCGATGTTGGGGTGTGGGCGAATTGGGATTAATAACTTTATTATAGTGGCGGCAATATTGTCAGCGGCAGTTTAGGGGTTAATAAATTAATTTCGGTGGTGGCGATGGTGGGGCGGCAGATTAGGGGTTAATAAGTTTATTTGGGTGTCGGCGATGTCGGGGGCAGCAGATTAGTGGTGTTTAGACATGGGGTTTATGTTAGGGTGTTAGGTTTAAACGTAACTTTTTTTTCACGATAGACATCAATGGGGTTGCGTTTTTGAGCTTTTCATTGCCATGATTTTTCTAAAACTCTCTCCCCATTGATGTCTATGGGGAAAGTGTGCACAAGCGCGTCAAAGCAGCGCTTGGATTTTGTGCGGTATGGGGATCATCACCACCATGTCGCACACACAAGGCAGCTTTTCAAAAACTCTTAATGGCAGCGCTATGGAGGGTGAAATAACGCAACTTTTGTTGCGTTCGTTTCGCACCCTCTATAGCACAAAACTCGTAATCTAGGTGAGTGTCATTTAGAGGGTTGTGATATTCCAAAAATATTGTGAAGCTGTTTGAAAAAATGCTACAGAATGTTGTGAAGAGGAGCTTTATAAAAGGTGATTCACTGACTACCTTAGTAACTCTGCACATACTGCACAATAATGAAAAAAAACAAACAATTGTTTGCTGTACCTTTAATTATGTGTAGTCATTTCTGATACTGCTATTAGATATAATTCAATGTAAACAGCTTTTACTTAAGGTTATTTCAGGCAACAATTTTGGATAGAAGCATTTTTGCAATATATTTCTGTAGCAAAAAAACATAATTTATGCTTACCTGATAAATTCCTTTCTTCTGTTGTGTGATCAGTCCACGGGTCATCATTACTTCTGGGATATAACTCCTCCCCAACAGGAAATGCAAGAGGATTCACCCAGCAGAGCTGCATATAGCTCCTCCCCTCTACGTCAGACCCAGTCATTCGACCAAGAATCAACGAGAAAGGAGTAACCAAGGGTGAAGTGGTGACTGGAGTATAATTTAAAAAATATTTACCTGCCTTAAAAACAGGGCGGGCCGTGGACTGATCACACAACAGAAGAAAGGAATTTATCAGGTAAGCATAAATTATGTTTTCTTCTGTTATGTGTGATCAGTCCACGGGTCATCATTACTTCTGGGATACCAATACCAAAGCAAAAGTACACGGATGACGGGAGGGATAGGCAGGCTCATTATACAGAAGGAACCACTGCCTGAAGAACCTTTCTCCCAAAAATAGCCTCCGAAGAAGCAAAAGTGTCAAATTTGTAAAATTTGGAAAAAGTATGAAGCGAAGACCAAGTTGCAGCCTTGCAAATCTGTTCAACAGAGGCCTCATTCTTAAAGGCCCAAGTGGAAGCCACAGCTCTAGTGGAGTGAGCTGTAATTCTTTCAGGAGGCTGCTGTCCAGCAGTCTCATAGGCTAAACGTATTATGCTACGAAGCCAAAAAGAGAGAGAGGTAGCAGAAGCTTTTTGACCTCTCCTCTGTCCAGAATAAACGACAAACAGGGAAGAAGTTTGACGAAAATCTTTAGTTGCCTGCAAGTAGAACTTGAGGGCACGAACTACATCCAGATTGTGTAGAAGACGTTCCTTCTTTGAAGAAGGATTTGGACACAAGGATGGAACAACAATCTCTTGATTGATATTCCTGTTAGTGACTACCTTAGGTAAGAAGCCAGGTTTAGTACGCAGAACTACCTTGTCTGAGTGAAAAATCAGATAAGGAGAATCACAATGTAATGCTGATAACTCAGAGACTCTTCGAGCCGAGGAAATAGCCATTAAAAACAGAACTTTCCAAGATAACAATTTTATATCAATGGAATGAAGGGGTTCAAACGGAACACCCTGTAAAACGTTAAGAACTAAGTTTAAACTCCATGGTGGAGCAACAGCTTTAAACACAGGCTTGATCCTAGCTAAAGCCTGACAAAAGGCCTGGACGTCTGGATTTTCTGACAGACGCCTGTGTAACAAGATGGACAGAGCTGAAATCTGTCCCTTTAATGAACTAGTCGATAAACCCTTTTCTAAGCCTTCTTGTAGAAAGGACAATATCCTAGGGATCCTAACCTTACTCCAGGAGTAACGTTTGGATTCGCACCAGTATAGGTATTTACGCCATATTTTATGATAAATCTTTCTGGTAACAGGCTTCCTAGCCTGTATCAGGGTATCAATAACCGACTCAGAAAAACCACGTTTTGATAAAATCAAGCGTTCAATTTCCAAGCAGTCAGCTTCAGAGAAGTTAGATTTTGATGTTTGAACGGACCCTGTATCAGAAGGTCCTGTCTTAGAGGTAGAGACCAAGGCGGACAGGATGACATGCCCACTAGATCTGCATACCAAGTCCTGCGTGGCCATGCAGGTGCTATTAGGATCACTGATGCTCTCTCCTGTTTGATTTTGGCAATCAATCGAGGAAGCAGCGGGAAGGGTGGAAACACATAAGCCATCCCGAAGTTCCAAGGTGCTGTCAAAGCATCTATCAGAACCGCTCCCGGATCCCTGGATCTGGACCCGTAGTGAGGAAGTTTGGCGTTCTGGCGAGACGCCATGAGATCTATCTCTGGTCTGCCCCAACGTCGAAGTATTTGGGCAAAGACCTCCGGATGAAGTTCCCACTCCCCCGGATGAAAAGTCTGGCGACTCAAGAAATCCGCCTCCCAGTTCTCCACTCCCGGGATGTGGATTGCTGACAGGTGGCAAGAGTGAGACTCTGCCCAGCGAATTATCTTTGATACTTCCATCATTGCTAGGGAGCTTCTTGTCCCCCCCTGATGGTTGATGTAAGCTACAGTCGTGATATTGTCCGACTGAAACCTGATGAACCCCCGAGTTGTTAATTGGGGCCAAGCCAGAAGGGCATTGAGAACTGCTCTCAATTCCAGAATGTTTATTGGAAGGAGGCTCTCCTCCTGATTCCATAATCCCTGAGCCTTCAGAGAATTCCAGACAGCGCCCCAACCTAGTAGGCTGGCGTCTGTAGTTACAATTGTCCAGTCTGGGCTGCTGAATGGCATCCCCCTGGACAGGTGTGGCCGATGAAGCCACCATAGAAGAGAATTTCTGGTCTCTTGATTCAGATTCAGAGTAGGGGACAAATCTGAGTAATCCCCATTCCACTGACTTAGCATGCATAATTGTAACGGTCTGAGGTGTAGGCGTGCAAAAGGTACTATGTCCATTGCCGCTACCATTAAGCCGATCACCTCCATGCATTGAGCTACTGACGGGTGTTGAATGGAATGAAGGACACGGCATGCATTTTGAAGCTTTGTTAACCTGTCTTCTGTCAGGTAAATCTTCATTTCTACAGAATCTATAAGAGTCCCCAAGAATGGAACTCTTGTGAGAGGAAAAAGAGAACTCTTCTTTTCGTTCACTTTCCATCCATGCGACCTTAGAAATGCCAGAACTAACTCTGTATGAGACTTGGCAGTTTGAAAGCTTGAAGCTTGTATTAGAATGTCGTCTAGGTACGGAGCTACCGAAATCCCTCGTGGTCTTAGTACCGCCAGAAGGGCACCTAGAATCTTTGTGAAGATTCTTGGGGCCGTAGCCAATCCGAATGGAAGAGCTACAAACTGGTAGTGCCTGTCTAGGAAGGCAAACCGTAGATACCGGTGATGATCTTTGTGGATCGGTATGTGAAGGTAAGCATCTTTTAAATCCACTGTGGTCATGTACTGACCCTTTTGGATCATGGGCAAGATTGTCCGAATAGTTTCCATTTTGAACGATGGAACTCTTAGGAATTTGTTTAGAATCTTTAAATCTAAGATTGGCCTGAAAGTTCCCTCTTTTTTGGGAACCACAAACAGGTTTGAGTAGAACCCTTGTCCTTGTTCCGACCGCGGAACCGGATGGATCACTCCCATTAATAACAGATCTTGTACACAGCGTAGAAACGCTTCTTTCTTTATCTGGTTTGTTGACAACCTTGACAGATGAAATCTCCCTCTTGGGGGAGATAATTTGAAGTCTAGAAGGTATCCCTGAGATATGATCTCTAGCGCCCAGGGATCCTGAACATCTCTTGCCCAGGCCTGGGCGAAGAGAGAAAGTCTGCCCCCCACTAGATCCGGTCCCGGATCGGGGGCTCTCGGTTCATGCTGTCTTTGGGGCAGCAGCAGGTTTCCTGGCCTGTTTGCCCTTGTTCCAGGACTGGTTAGGCTTCCAGCCTTGCCTGTAACGAGCAACAGCTCCTTCCTGTTTTGGTGCAGTGGAGGTTGATGCTGCTCCTGTTTTGAAATTCCGAAAGGGACGAAAATTAGACTGTCTAGCCTTAGCTTTGGCTTTGTCTTGAGGTAGGGCGTGGCCCTTACCTCCTGTAATGTCAGCGATAATTTCTTTCAAACCGGGCCCAAATAAAGACTGCCCCTTGAAAGGTATATTAAGTAATTTGGACTTAGAAGTAACATC
Source organism: Bombina bombina (assembly GCF_027579735.1). NCBI lineage: Eukaryota > Metazoa > Chordata > Amphibia > Anura > Bombinatoridae > Bombina > Bombina bombina. Next base: position 1,122,764,114 of record NC_069501.1, on the reverse strand, counting down.
AGCTGACCAGGATTTTAGCCACAGTGCCCTACGTGCCTGTATGGCGAATCCTGAGTTCTTAGCCGTAAGTTTGGTTAAATGTACTACGGCCTCCGAAATGAATGAATTAGCTAGTTTAAGGACTTTAAGCCTGTCCATAATGTCGTCTAGCGTAGATGAACTAAGGTTCTCTTCCAGAGACTCAATCCAAAATGCTGCCGCAGCCGTAATCGGCGCGATACATGCAAGGGGTTGCAATATAAAACCTTGTTGAACAAACATTTTCTTAAGGTAACCCTCTAATTTTTTATCCATTGGATCTGAAAAAGCACAGCTATCCTCCACCGGGATAGTGGTACGCTTAGCTAAAGTAGAAACTGCTCCCTCCACCTTAGGGACCGTTTGCCATAAGTCCCGAGTGGTGGCGTCTATTGGAAACATCTTTCTAAATATTGGAGGGGGTGAGAACGGCACACCGGGTCTATCCCACTCCTTAGTAACAATTTCAGTTAATCTCTTAGGTATAGGAAAAACGTCAGTACTCGCCGGTACCGCAAAGTATTTATCCAACCTACACAGTTTCTCTGGTATTGCAACGGTGTTACAATCATTAAGAGCTGCTAAGACCTCCCCTAGTAATACACGGAGGTTCTCCAATTTAAATTTAAAATTTGAAATATCTGAATCCAATCTGTTTGGATCAGAACCGTCACCCACAGAATGAAGCTCTCCGTCCTCATGCTCTGCAATCTGTGACGCAGTATCAGACATGGCCCTAGTATTGTCAGCGCACTCTGTTCTCACCCCAGAGTGATCACGCTTGCCTCTTAGTTCTGGTAATTTAGACAAAACTTCAGTCATAACAGCAGCCATATCATGTAATGTTATCTGTAATGGCCGCCCAGATGTACTAGGCGCCATAATATCACTCACCTCCCGGGCGGGAGATGCAGGTACTGCCGCGTGAGGCGAGTTAGTCGGCATAACTCTCCCCTCGCAGTTTGGTGAAATTTGTTCACATTGTACAGATTGACTTTTATTTAAAGTAGCATCAATACAGTTAGTACATAAATTTCTATTGGGCTCCACCTTGGCATTGGAACAAATGACACAGATATCTTCCTCTGAGTCAGACATGTTTAACACACTAGCAATAACTTGCAACCTGGTTATAATCTTTTTTAGCAAAAACGTACTGTGCCTCAAAGAGGTACTTAAACGATTAAATGACAGTTGAGATAATGAACTGAAAAACAGTTATAGCATCAACTTTAAAATAACACAACTTTTAGCAAAGGTTTGTTCCCATTAGTAAATAACAATAACTAAATTGACATAAAATTACAGAGTAACGTTTTTATTCACAGTCAATATAAAATTCTCACAGCTCTGCTGAGAGAATGTACCTCCCTTCAAAGAAGTTTGAAGACCCCTGAGATCTGTCAGAGATGAGCCGGATCATGCAGGAAATATAATAGTAGCTGACTGGAAATTTTTGATGCGTAGCAAAGAGCGCCAAAAACGGCCCCTCCCTCTCACACACAGCAGTGAAGAGAAACGAAACTGTCACAATTTAAAGCAAACTGCCAAGTGGAAAATAATGCCCAAACATTTATTCACTCAGTACCTCAGCAATGTAAACGATTCTACATTCCAGCAAAAACGTTTAACATGATAATACTTATTAAAAGGATTAGTAACCTTAACAGAGTAGTTCCGGTGAAATACCATTCCCAGAATACTGAAGTGTATACATACATGTCATTATAACGGTATAGCAGGATTTTCTCATCAATTCCATTCAGAAAATAAAAACTGCTACATACCTCAATGCAGATTCATCTGCCCGCTGTCCCCTGATCTGAAGCTTTTACCTCCCTCAGATGGCCGAGAACAGCAATATGATCTTAACTACTCCGGTTAAAATCATAGTAAAAAACTCTGGTAGATTCTTCCTCAAAGTCTGCCAGAGAAGTAATAACACGCTCCGGTGCTATTGTAAAATAACAAACTTTTGATTGAAGTCATAAAAACTAAGTATAATCACCATAGTCCTCTCACACATCCTATCTAGTCGTTGGGTGCAAGAGAATGACTGGGTCTGACGTAGAGGGGAGGAGCTATATGCAGCTCTGCTGGGTGAATCCTCTTGCATTTCCTGTTGGGGAGGAGTTATATCCCAGAAGTAATGATGACCCGTGGACTGATCACACATAACAGAAGAAATCTTCTTGTAAAAGTAATCACTGCTTCAGTGGCATATGCAGATATAACACAAATGAAGTCACTGCTGACACCAAACACACCACTGCCAGGTCTCTAAGTAGTGTTTTATTGAGGGTAAGATGTATTTCTTTTTATTCTCTGTTTCTATTTTCCTTTTTAAAAGGACAGTAAATGTTAAAAATAATCCCGCAGATTTTAATTACGCTTCACTTATACAGCTTATAAAACTTTATATGAAAATCGACAGTTATTGAAAAAAAATTACCTTTTATCATCACTCCCGGCCGCTTCAATCATCTGAGCTGTTTTTTTTTCTTTTTACTGTTGTGAATGGTTTAGCCAACCAGATGACAACTATCTACACCCTTATTGATATATTTAGGGGGGGCGCTTGCTGTTCCTCTGCACATGCGCATTAGATCAAAATGGCTCTGCATTACACACAGTGGATCACAATGCTTATTATATTAAGATTTAATGATTTCACTGTGAAGCCGTGGAGGCATCAGGTTGTATCTGCTGCAATGGACGGTCTTTTTTCTATGGTCTGTACTGACCCAAAGCAGTTAAAAAAAAAAAAAAAAAATCTTTTGGAGTTATGATAAAAGGTACCTTTTTAAAATAACACTGGTAATTTATCTTTTCATATAAATATACTGTATATAAACTGTTTAACCCCTTAACGACCGAGGACGTGCAGGGTACGTCCTCAGAAAAAAGGAAGTTAACGCCTGAGAACGTACCCTGCACGTCCTCGGTGTGGAAAGCAGCTGGAAGCGATCCTGCTCGCTTCCAGCTGCTTTCCGGTTATTGCAGTGATGCCTCGATACCTTTTACGGCCATCCGATGCAGAGAGAGCCACTCTGTGGCCCTCTCTGCACCGGACATCGATGGCCGGTATCGTTGGTGGGTGGGAGCCGGTGTGGGAGGTGGGTGGCGGCCATCGATGGCCCTGGTCATGTGGAGGGGGGCGGGATCGTGGGCGGGTAAGTCCGGGGTACCCAAGATGGCCCCCAATAAGGCTGAGAGGGAGGCTTAGAGAGCTGTTTTGGGGGGGATCAGGGAGGTTGGGGGTTAAGGGGGGATCCTAAACACAGCATATGTAAATATGCTTTTTTTTTTTTTTCTTAAAAAAAAAAAAAAAAAACTTTTATCTTAGTACTGGCAGACTTTCTGCCAGTACTTAAGATGGCGGGGACAATTGTGGGGTGGGGGAGAGAAGGGAGCTGTTTGGGAGGGATCAGGGGGTGGGATGTGTCAGGTGGGAGGCTGATCTCTACACTAAACCTAAAATTAACCCTGCAAGCTCCCTACAAACTACCTAATTAACCCCTTCACTGCTAGCCATAATACACGTGTGATGCGCAGCAGCATTTAGCGACTTTCTAATTACCAAAAAGCAACGCCAAAGTCATATATGTCTGCTATTTCTGAACAAAGGACATCCCAGAGAAGCATTTACAACCATTTGTGCCATAATTGCACAAGCTGTTTGTAAATAATTTCAGTGAGAAACCTAAAATTTTGAAAAAATTAACGTTTTTTTTACTTTGATCGCATTTGGCGGTGAAATGGTGGCATGAAATATACCAAAATGGGCCTAGATCAATACTTGGGGTTGTCTACTACACTACACTAAAGCTAAAATTAACCCTAGAAGCTCCCTACATGCTCCCTAATTAACCCCTTCAATGCTGGGCATAATACATGTATTGTGCGCAGTGGCATTTAGCAGCCTTCTAATTACCAAAAAGCAAAGCCAAAGCCATATATGTCTGCTATTTCTGAACAAAGGGGATCCCAGAGAAGCATTTACAACCATTTATGCTATAATTGCATAAGTTGTTTGTAAATAATTTCAGTGAGAAACCTAAAGTTTGTGAAAAAAATTGTGAAAAAGTGAACAATTTTTTTTATTTGATCGCATTTGGCGGTGAAATAGTGTCATGAAATATACCAAAATGGGCATAGATCAATACTTTGGGATGTCTTTGAAAAAAAAAATATATACATGTCAATGGATATTCAGGGATTCCTGAAAGATATTAGTGTCCCAATGTAACTAGCGCTAATTTTGAAAAAAAGTGGTTTGGAAATAGCAAAGTGCTACTTGTATTTATGGCCCTATAACTTGCAAAAAAAGCAAAGAACATGTAAACATTGGGTATTTCTAAACTCAGGACAAAATTTAGAAACTATTTAGCATGGGTGTTTTTTGGTGGTTGTAGATGTGTAACAGATTTTGGGGGTCAAAGTTAGAAAAAGTGTGTTTTTTTCCATTTTTTCTTCATATTTTATAATGTTTTTTATTGTAAATTATAAGATATGATGAAAATAATGGTATCTTTTGAAAGTCCATTTAATGGCGAGAAAAACGGTATATAATATGTGTGGGTACAGTAAATGAGTAAGAGGAAAATTACAGCTAAACACAAACACTGCAAAAATGTAAAAATAGCCTTGGTCCCAAACGGACAGAAAATGGAAAAGTGCTGCGGTCATTAAGGGGTTAAAGGGACAGACAACAGCAGAATTTTTGTTGTTTAAAAAGATAGATGATCCCTTTAGTACCCATTCCCCAATTTTGCATAACCAACACAGTTATAATAATACAGGTTTTACCTCTGTAATTAACTTTGTATCTAAGCCTCTGCAAAATGGCCCCTTATTTCAGTTCTCTTGACAGACTTGCATTTTAGCCAATCAGTACTGACTCCTAGGTAACTTCACGTGTGTGAGCTCAATCTTATATGACACACATGAACTAACACCCTCTAGTGTTAAAAAAATGTCAAAATGCATTCAGATTAGAGGTGGCCTTCAATGTCTAAGAAATTAGCATATGAGCCTACCTAGGTTTAGCTAAGAATACCAAGAGAACAAAGCAAAATTGGTGATAAAAGTAAATTGTAAAGTTTTGTAAAATGACATGCCCTATTTGAATCATGAAAGTTTATTTTTGACTCGACTGTCCCTTTAAATGAAGCTTGATTAAGATCTGCTGAATTATTTTTAACATTTAGGGCTAGCTTACAAGTGGAGCGATAATTTATTATGCGCCCGCAAACGTGCAAATTTGCCCGTGCGCAATAAATAACTACAGTGAACTCACAGTAGCAATTAGCGCTTATAAAATTAACCAGGGGGGCTAGTTATCAAGCCGTCTACTTTTCTGGCTTCGCCGGCCCAATACGTCCGCCTAAGCTCGCCTACCTTCGCCGCCGCGGACCTTGAATACGTTCGCCTAAGTTATCAAATAAAGCTGTCAAAAAGCCGCGGGGCGATGAGCAGCGGACTGTGACAGTTATCACTCATCCGATCTCGCTGCCCTTCGGCTTTTTCCCAGCTTTATTGCTAGCCTGTCACTAAGCACTCACACTAAACTGCACTGTTCTGCCCCCTATACCGGCGCCCCCGGAGCCCCCCGCAACTAAATAAAGTTACTAACCCCTAAACCGCCGCTCCTAGACCCCGCCGCAACTCTTATAAATGTATTAACCCCTAAACCGCCGCTCCTAGACCCCGCCGCAACTCTTATAAATGTATTAACCCCTAAACCGCCGCTCCCGGACACCGCTGCCACCTACATTATACCTAGTAACCCCTATCCTGCCCCCCCTATACCGTCGCCCTCTATTATAAAATTATTAACCCCTATCCTGCTGATCCCGCACCTCTCCGCAACTAAATAAATAGTTTAACCCCTAAACCGCCGCTCCATGAACCCGCCGCAACCTATAATAAATTTATTAACCCCTATCCTGCCCTCCACTACGACGCCGCCACTGTAATAAAATGATTAACCCCTAAACCTAAGTCTAACCCTAACCATAACGCCCCCCTAACTTAAATATTAATTAAATAAATCTAAATAAATTAACTCTTATTAACTAAATGAATCCTATTTAAAACTAAATACTTACCTTTAAAATAAACCCTAATATAGCTACAATATAAATAATAATTATATTCTAGCTATCTTAGGATTTATTTTTATTTTACAGGTACCTTTCAATTTATTTTAACCATGTACAATAACTATTAAATAGTTATTAACTATTTAATAGCTTACCTAGCTAAAATAAAGAGAAATGTACCTGTGAAATAAATCCTAACCTAAGTTACAATTACACCTAACACTACACTATACTTTAATAAATTATTCCTATTTAAAAATAAATACTTACCTGTAAAATAAACCCTAAGATAGCTACAATATAATTAATAATTATATTATAGCTATCTTAGGATTTATATTTATTTTACAGGTTACTTTGTATTTATTTTAGCTAGTTAGAATAGTTATTAAATAGTTATTAACTATTTAATAACTACCTAGCTAAAAGAAATACAAAATTACCTGTAAAATAAATCCTAACTTAAGTTACAATTAAACCTAATACTACACTATCATTAAATTAACTAAATAAACTACCTACAAAGAACTACAATGAAATACAATTACATAAACTAACTAAAGTACAAAAAATAAAAAAAGCTAAGTTACAAAAAATAAAAAATTAAGTTACAAACATGTTAAAAATATTACAACAATTTTAAGCTACTTACACCTAATCTAAGCCCCCTAATAAAATAACAAACCCCCCCAAAATAAATAAAATCCCTACCCTATTCTAAATTACATAAATTTCAAAGCTCTTTTACCTTACCAGCCCTTAAAAGGGCCATTTGTGGGGGCATGCCCCAAAAAGTTCAGCTCTTTTGCCTGTAAAATAAAAATACAACCCCCCCCCCAACATTAAAACCCACCACCCACATACCCCTAATCTAACCCAAACCCCCCTTACAAAAACCTAACACTAATCCCCTGAAGATCATCCTACCTTGAGTCGTCTTCACTCAGCCGAGCCACCGATGGAACTGAAGAGGACATCCGGAGCGGAAGAAGTTAATCCTCCAAGCGGCGCTGAAGAAATCTTCCATCCGATGAAGTCATCATCCAGGCGGCGCTGAAGAAGTCTTCGATCCGGCCGATGTCATCTTCAAAGAGGCGCTGAAGAGGTCTTCTATCCGGGCGAAGTCATCTTCCAAGCCGGGTCTTGAATCTTCCTTCCGCCGACGCGGAACCACCTTCTTCACCGACGGACTACGACGAATGACGGCTCCTTTAAGGGACGTCATCCAAGATGGCGTCCCCTCAATTCCGATTGGCTGATAGGATTCTATCAGCCAATCGGAATTAAGGTAGGAAAATCTGATTGGCTGATGGAATCAGCCAATCAGATTCAAGTTCAATCCGATTGGCTGATCCAATCAGCCAATCAGATTGAGCTCGCATTCTATTGGCTGATCGGAACAGCCAATAGAATGCGAGCTCAATCTGATTGGCTGATTCCATCAGCCAATCAGATTTTCCTACCTTAATTCCGATTGGCTGATAGAATCCTATCAGCCAATCGGAATTGAGGGGACGCCATCTTGGATGACGTCCCTTAAAGGAGCCGTCATTCGTCGTAGTCCGTCGGTGAAGAAGGTGGTTCCGCGTCGGCGGAAGGAAGATTCAAGACCCGGCTTGGAAGATGACTTCGCCCGGATAGAAGACCTCTTCAGCGCCTCTTTGAAGATGACATCGGCCGGATCGAAGACTTCTTCAGCGCCGCCTGGATGATGACTTCATCGGATGGAAGATTTCTTCAGCGCCGCTTGGAGGATTAACTTCTTCCGCTCCGGATGTCCTCTTCAGTTCCATCGGTGGCTCGGCTGAGTGAAGACGACTCAAGGTAGGATGATCTTCAGGGGATTAGTGTTAGGTTTTTGTAAGGGGGGTTTGGGTTAGATTAGGGGTATGTGGGTGGTGGGTTTTAATGTTGGGGGGGGGTTGTATTTTTATTTTACAGGCAAAAGAGCTGAACTTTTTGGGGCATGCCCCCACAAATGGCCCTTTTAAGGGCTGGTAAGGTAAAAGAGCTTTGAAATTTATGTAATTTAGAATAGGGTAGGGATTTTATTTATTTTGGGGGGGTTTGTTATTTTATTAGGGGGCTTAGATTAGGTGTAAGTAGCTTAAAATTGTTGTAATATTTTTAACATGTTTGTAACTTAATTTTTTATTTTTTGTAACTTAGCTTTTTTTATTTTTTGTACTTTAGTTAGTTTATGTAATTGTATTTCATTGTAGTTCTTTGTAGGTAGTTTATTTAGTTAATTTAATGATAGTGTAGTATTAGGTTTAATTGTAACTTAGGTTAGGATTTATTTCACAGGTACATTTCTCTTTATTTTAGCTAGGTAAGCTATTAAATAGTTAATAACTATTTAATAGTTATTGTACATGGTTAAAATAAATTGAAAGGTACCTGTAAAATAAAAATAAATCCTAAGATAGCTAGAATATAATTATTATTTATATTGTAGCTATATTAGGGTTTATTTTAAAGGTAAGTATTTAGTTTTAAATAGGATTCATTTAGTTAATAAGAGTTAATTTATTTAGATTTATTGAATTAATATTTAAGTTAGGGGGCGTTAGGGTTAGGTTTAGGGGTTAATCATTTTATTACAGTGGCGGCGGCGTAGTGGGGGGCAGGATAGGGGTTAATAAATTTATTATAGGTGGCGACGGTGTAGGGGGGGCAGGATAGGGGTTAATACATTTAATATAGGTTGCGGCGGGTTCAGGGAGCGGCGGGTTAGGGGTTAATACATTTATTATAGTTGCGGTGGGCTCCGGGAGCGGCGGTTTAGGGGTTAATATGTATAGAGTAGCTTGCGGTGGGCTCCGGGAGCGGCGGTTTAGGGGGTAATATGTATAGAGTAGCTTGCGGTGGGCTCCGGGAGCGGCGGTTTAGGGGGTAATAACTTTATTTATTTGCGGCGGTGTAGGGGGAGTCAGATTAGTGGTGTTTAGACTCGGGGTACATGTTAGGGTGTTAGGTGTAGACAGCTCCCATAGAAATCAATGGGATGTCTGTCAGCAGCGAACTTGTACTTTCGCTATGGTCAGACTCCCATTGATTCCTATGGGATCCGCCACCTCCAGGCTGGCGCTTTGAAAACCAGGTACGCTGGGCCGTAAAAGTGCCGAGCGTACCTGCTAGTTTTTTGATAGCTAGCAAAAGTAGTGAGAATGTGCCGCACTTGTGTGCAGAACATCTGGAGTGACGTAAGAATCGATCTGTGTCGGACTGAGTCCGGCGGATCGAAGCTGACGTCACAAAATTCTACTTTTGCCGGTCTCGAGCCTTTGATAACTAAGGCGTATCAGCCTCGCCACAAATACGCTGCGGAATACGCAGCGTATTTGAGGTTGACGGCTTGATAACTACCCCCCCAGAGATCAGATCTCTGGTTATTTTTATAAATGTGCCCCAAATGCTCCAAAAATAAAGTGGAGTGTATTTTTTAAAAAAATTATAATTGTAAAATTTTTATTTTTTAATAAAATAACTGCACCAGGCATTTTTGGGGGGCTAAAAGTTGTCAGGAGTTAGAAAAAAAAAACGGCTCTGAAAAGTGCATTTACATTGTATATACACATATTACTACATATGTATATAATAATTTGATGCCATTGCTGCGCATCTTATGGTGTTTGCTGCACTAGTTCTTATGCCGTGTCTCACAGCATGAGAAAGAGGCTCCAATTGGAGCTTATGGAAGCAAGCTCTTGTGAGCTCAATGCTTCCGTGCAATGCGAACGTGAGCATGCGTTGATATTACTCAGTGGAGTGCAAATATTGCTTTCACAAAAAACAGAATTTATGCTTACCTGATAAATTACTTTCTCCAACGGTGTGTCCGGTCCACGGCGTCATCCTTACTTGTGGGAATATCTCTTTCCCAACTGGAAATGGCAAAGAGTCCCAGCAAAGCTGGCCATATAGTCCCTCCTAGGCTCCGCCCACCCCAGTCATTCGACCGACGGACAGGAGGAAAAATATAGGAGAAACCATATGGTACCGTGGTGACTGTAGTTAGAGAAAATAATTCATCAGACCTGATTAAAAAACCAGGGCGGGCCGTGGACCGGACACACCATTGGAGAAAGTAATTTATCAGGTAAGCATAAATTCTGTTTTCTCCAACATTGGTGTGTCCGGTCCATGGCGTCATCCTTACTTGTGGGAACCAATACCAAAGCTTTAGGACACGGATGAAGGGAGGGAGCAAATCAGGTTACCTAGACGGAAGGCACCACGGCTTGCAAAACCTTTCTCCCAAAAATAGCCTCCGAAGAAGCAAAAGTATCAAATTTGTAAAATTTGGCAAAAGTGTGCAGTGAAGACCAAGTCGCTGCCTTACATATCTGGTCAACAGAAGCCTCGTTCTTGAAGGCCCATGTGGAAGCCACAGCCCTAGTGGAGTGAGCTGTGATTCTTTCAGGAGGCTGCTGTCCGCAGTCTCATAAGCCAATCGGATGATGCTTTTAAGCCAAAAGGAAAGAGAGGTAGAAGTCGCTTTTTGACCTCTCCTTTTACCAGAATAGACAACAAACAAAGAAGATGTTTGTCTGAAATCTTTTGTAGCCTCTAAATAGAATTTTAGAGCACGGACTACGTCCAAATTGTGTAACAAACGTTCCTTCTTTGAAACTGGATTCGGACATAAAGAAGGTACAACTATCTCCTGGTTAATATTCTTGTTAGAAACAACCTTTGGAAGAAAACCAGGCTTAGTACGCAAAACCACCTTATCTGCATGGAACACCAGATAGGGCGGAGAACACTGCAGAGCAGATAACTCTGAAACTCTTCTAGCAGAAGAAATAGCAACCAAAAACAAAACTTTCCAAGATAGTAACTTAATATCTATGGAATGTAAAGGTTCAAACGGAACCCCTTGAAGAACTGAAATAACTAGATTTAGACTCCAGGGAGGAGTCAAAGGTCTGTAAACAGGCTTGATCCTAACCAGAGCCTGAACAAATGCTTGAACATCTGGCACAGCTGCCAGTCTTTTGTGTAGTAAGACAGATAAAGCAGAGATCTGTCCCTTTAGAGAACTTGCAGATAATCCTTTCTCCAAACCTTCTTGTAGAAAGGAGAGAATCTTAGGAATTTTTATCTTATTCCATGGGAATCCTTTGGATTCGCACCAACAGATATATCTTTTCCATATTTTATGGTAAATCTTTCTAGTTACCGGTTTTCTGGCCTGAACCAGAGTATCTATCACAGAATCTGAAAACCCACGCTTTGATAGAATCAAGCGTTCAATCTCCAAGCCGTCAGCTGGAGGGAGACCAGATTTGGATGTTCGAATGGACCCTGAACAAGAAGGTCCTGTCTCAAAGGTAGCTTCCATGGTGGAACCGATGACATATTCACCAGGTCTGCATACCAAGTCCTGCGTGGCCACGCAGGAGCTATCAAGATCACCGAGGCCCTCTCCTGTTTGATCCTGGATACCAGCCTGGGAATGAGAGGAAACGGTGGAAATACATAAGCTAGGTTGAAGGTCCAAGGTGCTACTAGTGCATCTACTAGAGTCGCCTTGGGATCCCTGGATCTGGACCCGTAGCAAGGAACCTTGAAGTTCTGACGAGACGCCATCAGATCCATGTCTGGAATGCCCCATAATTGAGTTAGTTGGGCAAAGATCTCCGGGTGGAGTTCCCACTCCCCCGGATGGAATGTCTGACGACTCAGATAATCCGCTTCCCAGTTTTCCACACCTGGGATGTGGATCGCAGATAGGTGGCAGGAGTGATCCTCCGCCCATTGAATTATTTTGGTCACTTCTTTCATCGCCAGGGAACTCCTTGTTCCCCCCCTGATGATTGATATACGCAACGGTCGTCATGTTGTCTGATTGGAATCTTAAGAATCTGGCCTTTGCTAGCTGAGGCCAAGCCCTGAGAGCATTGAAGATTGCTCTTAGTTCCAGAATGTTTATCGGGAGAAGAGACTCTTCCCGAGACCATAGTCCCTGAGTTTTCAGGGATTCCCAGACCGCGCCCCAGCCCACTAGACTGGCGTCGGTCGTGACAATGACCCACTCTGGTCTGCGGAAGCTCATTCCCTGGGATAGATGGTCCAGGGTCAGCCACCAATGGAGTGAATCTCTGGTCTTCTGATCTACTTGAATCATTGGAGACAAGTCTGTATAGTCCCCATTCCACTGTTTGAGCATGCACAGTTGTAATGGTCTTAGATGAATTCGTGCAAAAGGAACTATGTCCATTGCTGCAACCATCAACCCTACTACTTCCATGCACTGCGCTATGGAAGGACGTGGAACAGAATGAAGAACTTGACAAGTGCTTAGAAGTTTTGACTTTCTGACCTCTGTCAGAAAAATCCTCATTTCTAATGAATCTATTATTGTTCCCAAGAAGGGAACTCTTGTTGACGGAGACAGAGAACTTTTTTCTATGTTCACCTTCCATCCGTGTGATCTGAGAAAGGCCAGAACGATGTCTGTATGAGCCTTTGCTGTTGACAGGGACGACGCTTGTATTAGAATGTCGTCCAAGTATGGTACTACTGCAATGCCCCTCGGTCTTAGAACCGCTAGAAGGGACCCTAGTACCTTTGTGAAAATCCTTGGAGCAGTGGCTAACCCGAATGGGAGGGCCAAAAACTGGTAATGTTTGTCCAGAAAGGCGAACCTTAGGAACTGATGATGTTCTTTGTGGATAGGAATATGTAGGTACGTATCCTTTAGATCCACGGTAGTCATAAATTGACCTTCCTGGATAGTGGGTAGAATCGTTTGAATGGTTTCCATCTTGAACGATGGTACCCTGAGAAATTTGTTTAGGATCTTCAAATCCAAAATTGGTCTGAAAGTTCCCTCTTTTTTGGGAACTACGAACAGATTTGAATAAAATCCCATTCCTTGTTCCTTTATTGGAACTGGGTGTATCACTCCCATCTTTAACAGGTCTTCTACACAATGTAAGAACGCCTGTCTCTTTATTTGGTTTAAGGATACGTGAGACATGTGGAACCTTCCCCTTGGGGGTAGTTCCCTGAATTCCAGAAGATAACCCTGAGAAACTATTTCTAGTGCCCAGGGATCCTGAACATCTCTTGCCCAAGCCTGAGCAAAGAGAGAGAGTCTGCCCCCTACTAGATCCGGTCCCAGATCGGGGGCTACTCCTTCATGCTGTTTTGTTAGCAGCAGCAGGCTTCTTGGCCTGCTTACCCTTGTTCCAGCCTTGCATAGGCTTCCAGGCTGGTTTGGGCTTTGAGGCATTACCCTCTTGCTTAGAGGATGCAGAATTAGAGGCCGGTCCGTTCCTGAAATTGCGAAAGGAACGAAAATTAGACTTATTCTTGGCCTTGAAAGGCCTATCTTGAGGAAGGGCGTGGCCCTTTCCCCCAGTGATGTCTGAGATAATCTCTTTCAATTCTGGTCCAAATAGAGTTTTACCTTTGAAAGGGATGCTAAGCAATTTTGTTTTGGATGATACATCCGCTGACCAAGACTTTAGCCAAAGCGCTCTGCGCGCCACAATTGCAAACCCTGAATTTTTCGCCGCTAATCTAGCTAATTGCAAAGCGGCATCTAAAATAAAAGAGTTAGCCAACTTAAGTGCGTGAACTCTGTCCATAACCTCCTCATATGGAGTCTCTCTACTGAGCGACTTTTCTAGTTCCTCGAACCAGAACCACGCTGCTGTAGTGACAGGAACAATGCACGAAATAAGTTGTAGAAGGTAACCTTGCTGTACAAAAATCTTTTTAAGCAAACCTTCCAATTTTTTATCCATAGGATCTTTGAAAGCACAACTATCCTCGATAGGAATAGTAGTGCGCTTGTTTAGAGTAGAAACTGCCCCCTCGACCTTAGGGACTGTCTGCCATAAGTCCTTTCTGGGATCGACCATAGGAAATAATTTCTTAAATATAGGGGGGGGAACAAAAGGTATGCCGGGCTTCTCCCACTCCTTATTCACTATGTCCGCCACCCGCTTGGGTATAGGAAAAGCGTTGGGGTGCACCGGAACCTCTAGAAACTTGTCCATCTTGCATAATTTCTCTGGAATGACCAAGTTGTCACAATCATCCAGAGTAGATAACACCTCCTTAAGCAGTGCGCGGAGATGCTCTAATTTAAATTTAAATGTCACAACATCAGGTTCAGCTTGTTGAGAAATTTTTCCTGAATCTGAAATTTCCCCATCTGACAAAACCTCCCTCATGGCCACTTCAGATTGGTGTGAGGGAATGACAGAACAATTATCATCAGCGCCCTCCTGCTCTTCAGTGTTTAAAACAGAGCAATCGCGCTTTCTCTGATATGCAGGCATTTTGGATAAAATATTTGCTATGGAGTTATCCATTACAGCCGTCAATTGTTGCATGGTAATAAGCATTGGCGCGCTAGATGTACTAGGGGCCTCCTGCGTGGGCAAAACTGGTGTAGACACAGTAGGAGATGATGTAGTATCATGTCTACTCCCCTCATCTGAGGAATCATCTTGGGCAATTTCATTATCTGTGGCAGTACTGTCCTTACTTTGTTTGGACGCTATGGCACAATTATCACACAATTTTAAATGGGGAGACACATTGGCTTTCATACATATAGAACATAGCTTATCCGAAGGCACAAACATGTTAAACAGGCTTAAACTTGTCAATAAAGCACAAAAAACGTTTTAAAACAAAACCGGTACTGTCTCTTTAAATTTTAAACAGAAACACTTTATTACTGAATATGTGAAAAAGTATGACGGAATTGTTCAAAAATTACCACAATTTCACCACAGTGTCTTAAAGCATTAAGAGTATTGCACACCAATTTTCAGAGCTTTAACCCTTAAAATAACGGAACCAGAGCCGTTTACAAATTTAACCCCTATACAGTCCCAGCTACAGCCTTTGCTGAGACCTAACCAAGCCCAGAGGGGAATACGATACCAAATGACGCCTTCTAGAAACTTTTCCAGCTACTTTCAGATCCTCACACATGCATCTGCATGTCTTGCTCTCAAAAACAACTGCGCAGTAATGGTGCGAAAATGAGGCTCAGCCTACAACTGGGAAGGCCCTCCCTGACTGGAAAAGGTGTCTAACATAGTGCCTGCCGTTAAAAAACGTTCCCCAAGTTTATAAATGTGAATTATCAGCATAAATATGTATAAAATGTCCAAATAAAGCAATCGATTTAGCCCATAAAAATGTCTACCAGTTTTATAGCCCATATTAAGCCCTTTATTCTGTTTGAGACTAAGAAAATGGCTTACCGGTCCCCATGAGGGGAAATGACAGCCTTCCAGCATTACACAGTCTTGTTAGAAATATGGCTAGTCATACCTTAAGCAGAAAAGTCTGCTAACTGTTTCCCCCAACTGAAGTTACTTCATCTCAACAGTCCTATGTGGAAACAGCAATCGATTTTAGTTACTGTCTGCTAAAATCATCTTCCTCTCACAAACAGAAATCTTCATCCTTTTCTGTTTCAGAGTAAATAGTACATACCAGCACTATTTTAAAATAACAAACACTTGATAGAAGAATAAAAAACTACATTTAAACACCAAAAACTCTTAACCATCTCCGTGGAGATGTTGCCTGTGCAACGGCAAAGAGAATGACTGGGGTGGGCGGAGCCTAGGAGGGACTATATGGCCAGCTTTGCTGGGACTCTTTGCCATTTCCTGTTGGGGAAGAGATATTCCCACAAGTAAGGATGACGCCGTGGACCGGACACACCAATGTTGGAGAAAGCAATATTTAGTGTTCCACTTGTAATCTGGCATTTAATTTCCCTTTTAATGGAAGTGATTTATTTCCTTGTAAAAACAGATTTATTTATTTATAAATATCTCACTTCTTAAACCACTTCTAAATTAGAATATTATAAAACAAAATCTACATACAAGACCTGCATTAAGTGACACCAAATTAAATCTGGGTGAGTTGACAAAATAGCTTCATAAACAAAATTAAACCTCTCCTGTCTGTCTGTGAAGTCCATTTTAGAACATTATGTAAAAGTGCAATAGACTTTCTCATTTAGATAACACAACTAGGCAAGAAGCAAGATCAGCATTTATGGTTAATGTTCTTAAAATCTTTTCTATTGCTATAATTATACTATACCAAACACGCACAGGCACATACAAAATCAAAACTGAAAAATCACATATTGAAACTATCAACTATTGGCCAAATGCTCTATGTTACTCTTCATTTAATGCTTTATATATATATATATATATATATATATATATCTTTATTAAAGAATAGCATTTAACATAAGATAATGGACAAATATATACAGTTTCCAATCACATCAACAATCTCTATTCGATAGGTCTGACATAACGTTCTTGGGTCCTAAGAAATTAGTCCATAATGTCTTTGAGCCCATTCTAATAATAACTTAGAAGCTCAATTTTTTTATATATTTAAACATTTAACCCATATAAGTCCAAAACATACATTGAAAATAAATAAAATAAATTAAATCACTTCTACCTCAGGAAAACCTATTGAAGCAAGGGTAAGGAGAAAAAGCAGTGGGTTAGGGGAACAAGAGCGCACTCAATCTCTAGTAGTCACGACAAAAGACTGCAAGGAAGGGTGGAGCCTATTTGCACCAAACAATCTGAAGTCCAAATGTTTGAATAGGTCCCACACCGATCCCCAAAAAAGGTTAAAAAACAACTCACTTTAAACAGTGTAAGAATTCCACAGTTCCAGCATGTTTTCATGCATTTCCACTCTGCCATCCCTTAAAGTGAATGTAAATTTTGATGCTAAAGTGCCCGGTTTTTAAACATTTGATTAAAAACAGGGGCACTTTAATTCATCAAAATTTACAATTCACTCCTGTTGTGAAAAAAAACTTACCTTTTAATCTTCACAGCAGCTTTAGCTTCCTCCAATCACGGGGAGCCGTGATTGGAGGATGACCTATCCATCATTTCTGACATCAGAAATGGCTTGTGACGACCGTAGGATGCCGGAGCTGCTGTCAAGCTTAAAAGGTAAGTATTTTTTCACAACAGGAATGTAAATTTTGATGAATTAAAGTGCCCCTGTTTTTAATCAAATTTTTAAAAACCGGGCACTTTAGCATCAAAAACATAATTTATGTAAGAACTTACCTGATAAATTCATTTCTTTCATATTAGCAAGAGTCCATGAGCTAGTGACGTATGGGATATACATTCCTACCAGGAGGGGCAAAGTTTCCCAAACCTTAAAATGCCTATAAATACACCCCTCACCACACCCACAATTCAGTTTAACGAATAGCCAAGAAGTGGGGTGATAAGAAAAAAGTGCGAAAGCATATAAAATAAGGAATTGGAATAATTGTGCTTTATACAAAAAAATCAAAACCACCACAAAAAAGGGCGGGCCTCATGGACTCTTGCTAATATGAAAGAAATGAATTTATCAGGTAAGTTCTTACATAAATTATGTTTTCTTTCATGTAATTAGCAAGAGTCCATGAGCTAGTGACGTATGGGATAATGATTACCCAAGATGTGGATCTTTCCACGCAAGAGTCACTAGAGAGGGAGGGATAAAATAAAGACAGCCAATTCCTGCTGAAAATAATCCACACCCAGAATAAAATTTTAATGAAAAAACATAAGCAGAAGATTCAAACTGAAAACACTGCCTGAAGTACGGTTCTACCAAAAACTGCTTCAAAAGAAGAAAACACATCAAAATGGTAGAATTTAGTAAAATTATGCAAAGAGGACCAAGTTGCTGCTTTGCAAATCTGATCAACCGAAGCTTCATTCCTAAACGCCCAGGAAGTAGAAACTGACCTAGTAGAATGAGCTGTAATCCTTTGAGGCGGAGTGTTACCCGACTCAACATAGGCATGATGAAATAAAGATTTCAACCAAGATGCCAAAGAAATGGCAGAAGCTTTCTGGCCTTTTCTAGAACCGGAAAAGATGACAAATAGACTAGAAGTCTTTCGGAAAGACTTAGTAGCTTCAATATAATATTACAAAGCTCTAACAGCATCCAAAGAATGCAATGATTTCTCCTTAGAATTCATAGGATTAGGACACAATGAAGGAACCACAATTTCTCTACTAATGTTGTTAGAATTCACAACCTTAGGTAAAAAATTCAAAAGAAGTTCGCAGCACCGCCTTATCCTGATGCAAAATCAGAAAAGGAGACTCACAAAAAAGAGTAGATAATTCAGAGACTCTTCTGGCAGAAGAGATGGCCAAAAGAAACAAAACTTTCCAAGAAAGTAATATAGCGACCAAAGAATGCATGGGTTCAAAAGGAGGAGCTTGAAGAGCCCCCAGAACCAAATTCAAACTCCAAGGAGGAGAAATTGACTTAATGACAGGTTTTATACGAACCAAAGGTTGTACAAAACAATAAATATCAGGAAGATTAGCAAACCTTCTGTGAAAAAGAACAGAAAGAGCAGAGATTTGTCTTTCAAGGAACTTGCGGACAAACCTTTATCTAAACCATCCTGAAGAAACTGTAAAATTCTCGATATTCAAAAAGAATGCCAAGAAAAAAGATGAGAAAGACACTAAGAAATATAAGTCTTCCAGACTCTATAATATATCTCTCTAGATACAAATTTACGAGCCTGTCACATAGTATCAATCACAGAGTCAGAGAAACCTCTTTGACCAAGAATCAAGCGTTCAAACTCCATACCTTAAAATTAAGGTTTTGAGACAGAAAGACTGGTCTAAACGGAAGAGTCCACAGCTGGCAAGAGGCCATCCGGACAAGATCCGCATACCAAAACCTGTGAGGCCATGCTGGAGCTACCAGCAGGACAAACGAGCATTCCTTTAGAATATTGGAGAATACCCTTGGAAGAAGAACTAGAGGCGGAAAGATATAGGCAGGATGACACTTGTAAGGAAGAAATAATGCATCCACTGCCTCCGCCCGAGGATCCCGGGATCCGGACAGATACCAGGGAAGTTTCTTGTTTAGATGAGAAGCCATCAGATCTATTTCTGGGAGTTCCCACATTTGAACAATCTGAGGAAATACCTCTGGGTGAAGAGAACATTCGCCCAGGTGCAACGTTTGGCGACTGAAATAATCCGCTTTCCAATTGTCCATACCTGGGATATGAACCGCAGAGATTAGACAGGAGCTGGATTCCGCCCAAACCAAAATTCGAGATACTTCTTTCATAACCAGAGGACTGTGAGTCCCTCCTTGATAATTGATGTATGCCACAGTTGTGACATTGTCTATCTGAAAACAAATGAACAACTCTCTCTTCAGAAGAGGCCAAGACTGAAAAGCTCTGAAAATTGCACGGAGTTCCAAAATATTGATCGGAAATCTCACCTCCTGAGATTCCCAAACCCCTTGTGCCGTCAGATACCCCCACACAGCTCCCCAACCTGTAAGACTTGCATCTGTTGAGATTATAGTCCAGGTCGGAAGAACAAGAAGCCCCCTGAACTAAACGATGGTGATCTGTCCACCATGTCAGAGAGTGTCGTATAATCGGTTTAAAGATATTAATTGAGATATCTTTGAGTAATCCCTGCACCATTGGTTCAGCATACAGAGCTGAAGAGGTCGCATGTGAAAACGAGCAAAGGAGATCGCATCTGATGCGGCAGTCCTAAGACCTAAAATTTCCATGCATAAGGCTACCAAAGGGAATGATTGTGACTGAAGGTTTTGACAAGCTGATATCAATGTTAAACTTCTCTTGTCTGACAAGGACAGAGTCATAGACACTGAATCTATCTAGAAACCTAAAAAGGTTACCCTTGTCTGAGGAATCAATGAATTGATTGGTAAATTGAACCTCCAACCATGAACTTGAAGAAACTACACAAGTCGATTCGTATGAGATTCTTCGAAAATGAGAAGACTGAGCAAATACCAAGATATCGTCCAAATAAGGAAATACCAAAACCCTGTTCTCTGATTACAGAAAGAAGGGCACCGAGAACCTTTGAAAAAAATTCTTGGAACTGAGGCTAGGCCAAACGGTAGAGCCAAAAAACTGGTAATGCTTGTCTAAAAAGAGAATCTCAGACACTAAAAGTGATCTGGATGAATCGGAATATGCAGATACACATCCTGTAAATCTATTGTAGACATATAATGCCCTAGCTAAACAAAAAGCAGGATAGTCCTACAGTAACCATCTTGAATGTTGGTATCCTTACATAACGATTCAATATTGATAGATCCGGAACTGGTCTGAAGGAATTGACCTTCTTTGTTACAATGAAGAGATAAAATAAAACCCCAGCCCCTGTTCCAGAACTGGAACTGGCATAATTACTCCAACCAACTCTAGATCTGAAACACATTTCAGAAATGCTGAGCCTTTGCTGTGTTAACTGGGACACGGGAAAGAAAAAAATCTCTTAGCAGGAGGCCTTAACTTGAAGCCAATTCTGTACCTTTCTGAAACAATGTTCTGAAACCAGAGATTGAGAACGGAATTGATCCAAATTTCTTTGAAGAAAACGTAATCTGCCCCATACCAGCTGAGCTGGAATAAGGGCCGCACCTTCATGGGTACTTAGGAGCTGGCTATAGATTTCTATAAGGCTTGGATATATTCCAAACTGGAAATAGTTTCCAAACTGATACCGCTCCTGAGGATGAAGGATCAGGCTTTTGTGACTTGTTGTGAGGAAAGGATAAAATAAAGTACTATCTGCCGTAGGAACAGTAGTACATTTAGCAGGAGTAGAGACAGCCCCATAACCTTAGGGATTTTGTCCCAAAAAAACTCTAATCTGTCAGATGGCACAGGATATAATTGTTTAAACGTTTAGAAGGAGTAAAAGAATTACCCAAATTATTCCATTCCCTGGAAATTACTTCAGAAATAGCATCAGGGAGATTAAACACTTCTGGAATAACTACAGGAGATTTAAAAACCTTATTTAAACGTTTAGATTTAGTATCAAGAGGACCAGAATCCTCTATTTCTAATGCAATTAATACTTCTTTAAATAAAGAACGAATAAATTCCATCTTGAACAAATACAAAGATTTATCAGTATCAGAATGATGATGTTCATTTAAAAATTCATCTGAAAAAAGAGAAGTTTTTAAAAGACTTTTATGTAAACTAGAAGGAGAAATAACAGACATAGCCTTCTTAATGGATTTAAAAAATAAAATCTCTTATGTTTATCAGGAACACTCTGAAAATTAGATGTTGACGGAACAGCAACAGGTAATGTAACAGTACTAAAGGAAATTTTATCTGCATTAATAAGTTTGTCATGACATGCAATACAAACAACAGCTGGAGAAACAGATACCAAAAATTATAGCAGATACACTTAGCTTGGTAGCTCCAGCACTAGACAGCGATTTTCCTGTAGTATCTTCTGACTCAGATGCAACGTGAGACATCTTGCAATATGTAAGACAAAAAAACAACATATAAAGCAAAATTGATCAAATTCCTTAAATGACAGTTTCAGGAATGGGAAAAAATGCCAAAGAACAAGCTTCTAGCAACCAGAAGCAATGAAAAATGAGACTAAAATAATGTGGAGACAAAAAGCGACGCCCATATTTTTTAGCGCCAAATCAGACGCCCACATTATTTGGCGCCTAAAATGCTTTTGGCGCCAAAAATGACGCCACATCCGGAACGCCGACATTTTTGGCGCAAAATAACGTCAAAAAATGACGCAACTTCCGGCGACACGTATGACGCCGGAAACGGAAAAGAATTTTTGCGCCAAAAAAGTCCGCGCCAAGAATGACGCAATAAAATGAAGCATTTTCAGCCCCCGCGAGCCTAACAGCCCACAGGGAAAAAAGAGTCACATTTTTGAAGGTAAGAAAAAAATGATTAATTCAAATGCATTATCCCAAATATGAAACTGACTGTCTGAAAAATAAGGAAAGTTGAACATTCTGAGTCAAGGCAAATAAATGTTTGAATACATATATTTAGAACTTTATAAACAAAAGTGCCCAACCATAGCTTAGAGTGTCACAGAAAATAAGATTTACTTACCCCAGGACACTCATCTACATGTTTGTAGAAAGCCAAACCAGTACTGAAACGAGAATCAGCAGAGGTAATGGTATATATAAGAGTATATCGTCGATCTGAAAAGGGAGGTAAGAGATGAATCTCTACGACCGATAACAGAGAACCTATGAAATAGACCCCGTAGAAGGAGATCACTGCATTCAAATAGGCAATACTCTCCTCACATCCCTCTGACATTCACTGCACGCTGAGAGGAAAACCGGGCTCCAACTTGCTGCGGAGCGCATATCAACGTAGAATCTAGCTCAAACTTACTTCACCACCTCCATTGGAGGCAAAGTTTGTAAAACTGAATTGTGGGTGTGGTGAGGGGTGTATTTATAGGCATTTTAAGGTTTGGGAAACTTTGCCCCTCCTGGTAGGAATGTATATCCCATACGTCACTAGCTCATGGACTCTTGCTAATTACATGAAAGAAATTTACATTCACTTTGCCATCCCACCTGTTTTTTCCACTCCTCTTTTATGGGGATAGTAGGAGATCTCCAGTGCCTAAGAACCAAGGTTTTAACGCTATTTAACTTCAGGAACAGCAAGCATTTTTTAACTTTTTCTTTTAATTTTGGGAGACCATGAAACAGTAAGGTATGCCGTTTATTAGGAATCGAGATCCCTAATTTAGTTTCTATGTGTTTAAGAACTACAAACAAATCCTTCAATTTCTCAAATCCCCACCAGATATGCAACAAAGTTCCATCTTCTCCTCATCCCCTCCAGCACCTCCCTCTTTTTTAAATAGTTTTACGTTTATGCTGTGTAAGATTACACCTTGCTATAAGCTTGTAATTCATCTCTTGCACTTTTGCAGAGATTGAAGCCCTCTTATGATGAAAAAAGACTTTATGCCATTCATTCTTTGTCAGAGAGCTTCCCAGATCTCTATTCCATTTATGAACATAAGAGGGAAATTGATCTCCCAAAGGAAATAGTAAAAGACGGTAAGAGATTAAAAACAGAATTTATGCTTACCTGATAAATTACTTTCTCCAACGGTGTGTCCGGTCCACGGCGTCATCCATTACTTGTGGGAATATTCTCTTCCCCAACAGGAAATGGCAAAGAGCACATCAAAAGCTGCCCATATAGCCCCTCCTCAGGCTCCGCCCCCCAGTTATTCGACCGACGGTTAGGAGAAAAAAAGGAGAAACTATAGGGTGCCGTGGTGACTGTAGTGTATAGAGAAAGAAATTTCTCAAACCTGATTAAAAAACCAGGGCGGGCCGTGGACTGGACACACCGTTGGAGAAAGTAATTTATCAGGTAAGCATAAATTCTGTTTTCTCCAACATTGGTGTGTCCGGTCCACGGCGTCATCCATTACTTGTGGGAACCAATACCAAAGCTTTAGGACACGGATGAAGGGAGGGAGCAAATCAGGTTACCTAAAAGGAAGGCACCACGGCTTGCAAAATCTTTCTCCCAAAAATAGCCTCCGAAGAAGCATAAGTATCAAATTTGTAGAATCTGATCAACAGAAGCCTCGTTCTTGAAGGCCCATGTGGAAGCCACAGCCCTAGTAGAGTGAGCTGTGATTCGTTCAGGAGGCTGCTGTCCGGCAGTCTCATAAGCCAATCGGATAATGCTTTTCAGCCAGAAAGAAAGAGAGGTAGCAGTAGCTTTTTGTCCTCTCCTCTTACCAGAGTAAACGACAAACAAAGATGAGGTTTGTCTAAAATCCTTTGTTGCTTCTAAATAGAACTTTAAAGCACGAACTACATCTAAATTGTGTAACAAACGTTCCTTCTTTGAAACTGGATTCGGACACAGAGAAGGAACAACTATTTCCTGGTTAATATTCTTGTTGGAAACAACTTTTGGAAGAAAACCAGGCTTAGTACGCAAAACGACTTTATCTGAATGGAACACCAGATAGGATGGATCACACTGCAAAGCAGATAATTCAGAAACTCTTCTAGCAGAAGAGATAGCAACCAAAAACAGAACTTTCCAAGATAGTAACTTGATGTCTATGGAATGTAAAGGTTCAAACGGAACCCCTTGAAGAACTGAAAGAACTACATTTAGACTCCAAGGAAGAGTCATGGGTCTGTAAACAGGCTTGATTCTGACCAAAGCCTGTACAAAAGCTTGTACATCTGGCACAGCTGCCAGTCGTTTGTGTAACAAGACAGATAAAGGAGAAATCTGTCCTTTTAGAGAACTCGCTGACAACCCTTTATCCAAACCTTCTTGGAAAAAGGAGAGAATCTTAGGAATTTTAATCTTACTCCAGGAGAATCCCTTGGATTCACACCAACAGATATATTTTTTCCATATTTAATGGTAAATCTTTCTAGTCACAGGTTTTCTGGCTTGAACCAGAGTATCTATCACTGAATTTGAAAACCCACGCTTGGATAAAATCAAGCGTTCAATTTCCAAGCAGTCAGCTGCAGAGAGACTAGATTTGGATGTTCGAATGGACCTTGTACTAGAAGATCCTGTCTCAAAGGTAGCTTCCATGGTGGAGCCGATGACATATTCACCAGGTCTGCATACCAAGTCCTGCGCGGCCACGCAGGAGCTATCAGAATCACCGAGGCCTTCTCCTGTTTGATCCTGGCTACGAGCCTGGGAAGGAGAGGGAACGGTGGAAACGCATAAGCTAGGTTGAACGACCAAGGCGCCACTAATGCATCCACTAGAGTCGCCTTGGGATCCCTGGATCTGGACCCGTAGCAAGGAACCTTGAAGTTCTGACGAGACGCCATCAGATCCATGTCTGGCATGCCCCATAATTGAGTCAACTGGGCAAAAACCTCCGGGTGGAGTTCCCACTCCCCCAGATGGAAAGTCTGACGACTCAGATAATCCGCCTCCCAGTTGTCTACTCCTGGGATGTGAATTGCAGATAGATGGCAGGAGTGATCCTCCGCCCATTTGATGATCTTGGATACCTCTCTCATCGCCAAGGAACTCTTTGTTCCTCCCTGATGGTTGATGTAAGCTACAGTCGTCATGTTGTCTGACTGAAATCTTATGAATCCGGCCTTCGCTAGTTGAGGCCAAGCCCGGAGAGCATTGAATATCGCTCTCAGTTCCAGAATGTTTATCGGGAGAAGAGACTCTTCCCGAGACCATAGACCCTGAGCTTTCAGGGAATCCCAGACCGCGCCCCAGCCTAATAGACTGGCGTCGGTCGTGACAATGACCCACTCTGGTCTGCGGAAACTCATTCCCTGAGACAGGTGATCCTGGGTCAACCAACAACGGAGTGAGTCTCTGGTCATCTGGTCTACTTGAATCTGTGGAGACAAGTCTGCATAGTCCCCATTCCACTGATTGAGCATGCACAGTTGTAATGGTCTTAGATGAATTTGAGCAAAAGGAACTATGTCCATTGCTGCAACCATCAATCCTACTACTTCCATGCACTGAGCTATGGAAGGCTGCAGAATAGAGTGAAGAACTTGACAAGCGTATAGAAGCTTTGTCTTGTTGACGGAGACAGGGAACTCTTTTCTATGTTCACCTTCCACCCGTGAGATCTGAGAAAGGCTAGAACAATGTCTGTATGAGCCTTTGCCTTGGAAAGAGACGACGCTTGAATTAGAATGTCGTCTAGATAAGGTGCCACTGCAATGCCCCTTGGTCTTAGAACCGTCAGAAGGGACCCTAGCACCTTTGTGAAAATTCTGGGAGCAGTGGCTAACCCGAATGGAAGAGCCACGAACTGATAATGTTTGTCCAGAAAGGCGAACCTTAGGAACTGATGATGATCTTTGTGGATAGGAATATGTAGCTACGCATCCTTTAAATCCACGGTAGTCATATATTGACCCTCCTGGATTGTACCACATACTCTTCACCATCTCCGTGGAGATGCTACTTGTTCAGAACGGCAAAGAGAATGACTGGGGGGCGGAGCCTGAGGAGGGGCTATATGGGCAGCTTTTGCTGTGCTCTTTGCCATTTCCTGTTGGGGAAGAGAATATTCCCACAAGTAATGGATGACGCCGTGGACCGGACACACCAATGTTGGAGAAATGATGTTTTTAGGCAGTGGATTCATAAGACACAGTTTCTCAAAAGCTGTTAGCGATAAGACATTACTTCTGTGACTATGGGGCCGAATTATCAAGCTCGGAAAGTATCTTGATGCCCCTGTTTCAACGCAAGCCTTCAGGCTCGCCGGAAACAGCATTTATGAAGCATAACTGGTCTGTCTGTTCTGAGGCTGCGGACATCAATCCGCCCGATCCTATATGATCAGGCTGATTGACACCCCCTGCTAGCGGCCCCTGCAGGGGGCGGATCATGTCAGACAGACCAATGATAAATTGGCCCCTAAGTCTCAAAATCAGGCATATAAGTACCAAGAAAAAGTATTATCTAATTCTTTTACATTATTTAGTGGTTTCAGCTTGGAACCTATTTTTGTTCTGTGAAAAATAATCTGACTCAGATGTGGTTTAAATTGACCTTTAACTCTAGGTGTAAAAAAAGGTTTTACATGTACTGTGTTAATGGAGAAAACACGGTTGAGATATGAGAGTGGATACATAATATTTAATCACACTGATCATACAATTCTTCCAGAAATAGGTATCATTTTATGCTTTTAGTCTAGCTATGCGAACCAGAGTGACCGCTCGTGGACTTTGCACCCAGGCTTGTGTGAGGTTAAATGCCTGAGTCACTGATATAAACCCATTTTGTTCTGTAAGTGCTAGTTAAAGGGTCAATAAACACCAAAAATGTTATAGTTTAAAAAGATAGATAATCCCTCTTTTTACCATTCCCCAGTTTTGCATAACCAACACTGGTATATAAATATACTTTTTAACCTCTGTAATTACCTTGTATCTAAACCTCTGCAGACTTCCTCCTTATCTCAGATCTTTTGACAGACTTGCATTTCAGGCAATTAGTGCTGACTTAAATAACTTCACGGGTGTGAGCACAATGTTATCCATATGGCACACATGAACTTGCGCCCTCTAGCTGTGAAAAACTGTCAATGCATTCAGATAAGAGGTAGAAATTAGCATATGAGCCTGCCTACTTTTAGCTTTCAACTAAGAATACCAAGAGAACAAAGCAAATTTGATGAGAAAAATAAATTGGAAAGGTGTTTAAAATTACATGCCCCACCTGAATCATTAAAGGGATACTAAACCCAATTTTTTATGATTCAGATAGAGCATTCAATTTTAAGAAACTTTCTAATTTACTCATATTATCACATTTTCTTCGTTTTCTTGCTACCTATTTAAAAAGCGTAGGTGCTGGCCTATTTTAGGTTTTGCACCCTGGATTGGTGGCTACATTTAGAATGGGATAGATAGATAGATATATATATAGATAGATAGATAGATAGATAGATAGATAGATAGATAGATTGTTTACGGCTGTAAAATAATTTGGAGTTTTCCAAAACTTGTAATATATATGTATGTATATATAGATGGATGTATAGATAGATGTTAACGGCTGTAGAAGGTTTTAGAGTTTTATAATTGAAATATTATTACTGGAACTGACAAAAATACATAAAATTATGGAGTCTGCCAGATCCAAGAATGATTCTGCCAGATCCAAGAATGATTGCCAATATTAAAAAGCAAAGAATTGTATTGAAAGTCTAATGTAAATATTACATGCTCTAATTAGTTGTCATTTTTAAATTACTCATCCTAGCTAACTTTGTAAAGGTATGGATGGATAGATTAGATAGATTGGATAGATAGATAGATTAGATTAGAATGATAGATAGATAGATGATATACAGTATATAGATAGATAGATGATATACAGTATATAGATAGATCGATTGTTAACGGCTGTAGAATGTTTTAGAGTTTTATAATTGAAATATTACTGGAACTGACAAAAATACATAAAATTATGGAGTCTGCCAGAATTTGTAAGATCCAAGAATGGTTGTCAATATTGAAAAACAAAGAATTATATGGACAGTCTAATGTAAATATTACATCCTCTAATTAGTTGTCATATTTAAATGACTCATCCTAGCTAACTTTGTAAAGGTTACACACACAAGTGAAGTCCCACTCACAAGCCACAAGTATTGTAGCTCCAGAACAGGACACCACTGGCAGGTATGTGTGGCTGTCACTCCTGAATATCGTACCTTTGGTTTCATGCTCAGTAGCTGCAATGTTTGTGTTTGTGCAATGTCTCAATAACTGAAAAATGGGCTTGGAAACAGAAAATGTATCGTGATCACACACAAAAATTCTGTTACATCTTAAAAATAAGGCTTTTATTCCACGAGGAAAGAATGTATTTTCAGCTCTAAGAAACAACTCGCACAGAAAAGAGATTTTGCCTGAAAACCCCCAGAAAAAAATATGGTTGATAGATTGTGATCGAGGCCACAGTTAGCTAGGATCAGTAATGCAAAATGTACATCTTGTAATTAATTAGATGTCATTTTTTGCATCTGAATGTTCCTTTAAATGCCTGTGACACTTTTTTCTAAGGTGCTCACTAGGTATGTACTGTATAACAGCAGCACCCACATGTATTTCACTTATAAAGAAAATTAGAAATCATGTTATATATTAAAGGGACACTGAACCCACATTTTTTTCTTTCATGATTCAGATAGAGCATGAAATTTTAAGCAACTTTCTAATTTACTCCTATTATCACATTTTCTTTGTTCTCTTGCTATCTTTATTTAAAAAGCAGGAATGTGATGCATAGGACCATTTTTGGTTAAAAACCTGGGTTATGCTTGCTTATTGGTGAGTAAATGTAAGCCTCCAATAAGCAAGCGCTATCCATGGTGCTGAACCTAAAATGGGCTGGCTGCTAAGATTTACATTCCTGCTTTTAAAATACTCTCACAAGTATTACTCGCTTGAAAGACCATTTTATTTGTGGATTTTATTTTCTATGAAATAAATAATTTTATGTAAAAAGAAAGCATCAGATAGACTCACATTTAGATATCATTTTTGGGCATTGTAGTATACTGCAGCTTGTTAAATGTTATTGTTTAAAAAGATAGAAAATCCCTTTATTTACCATTGCCCAGTTTTGCATAACAAACCCTGTTATAACATAATTTATGCTTACCTGATAAATTCCTTTCTCCTGTAGTGTAGTCAGTCCACGGGTCATCCATTACTTATGGAATATTTCTCTTCCTAACAGGAAACTGCAAGAGAATTACCCAGCAGAGCTTGCTATATAGCTCCTCCCCTCACCTATCATAGTCAGTCATTCGACCAAAGCAGACGAGAAAGGAGGAACCATAGGGTACAGTGGTGACTGGAGTTTAATTAAAATTTAGACCTGCCGTAAAAACAGGGCGGGCCGTGGACTGACTACACTACAGGAGAAAGGAATTTATCAGGTAAGCATAAATTATGTTTTCTCCTGTTAAGTGTAGTCAGTCCACGGGTCATCCATTACTTATGGAATACCAATACCAAAGCTAAAGTACACGGATGAAGGGAGGGACAAGGCAGGAACATTAAACAGAAGGAACCACTGCCTGAAGTACCTTTCTCCCAAAAATAGCCTCCGACGAAGCAAAAGTGTCAAATTTGTAAAATTTTGAAAAAGTGTGAAGCGAAGACCAAGTCGCAGCTTTGCAAATCTGTTCAACAGAGGCCTCATTTTTAAAGGCCCAGGTGGAAGCCACAGCTCTAGTAGAATGAGCTGTAATCCTTTCAGGAGGCTGCTGTCCAGCAGTCTCATAGGCTAAGTGTATTATGCTACGAAGCCAAAAAGAGAGAGAGGTAGCCGAAGCCTTTTGACCTCTCCTCTGTCCAGAGTAAATGACAAACAGGGAAGAAGTTTGACGAAAATCCTTAGTTGCCTGCAAATAGAATTTCAGGGCACGGACTACGTCCAGATTATGCAAAAGTCGTTCCTTCTTTGAAGAAGGGTTAGGACACAGAGATGGAACAACAATCTCTTGATTGATATTCCTGTTAGTAACTACCTTAGGTAAGAACCCAGGTTTAGTACGCAGGACTACCTTGTCTGAATGAAAAATCAGATAAGGAGAATCACAATGTAAGGCAGATAACTCAGAGACTCTTCGAGCCGAGGAAATAGCCATCAAAAACAGAACTTTCCAAGATAACAGCTTGATATCAATGGAATGAAGGGGTTCAAATGGAACGCCTTGAAGAACATTAAGAACTAAGTTTAAGCTCCACGGCGGAGCAACAGACTTAAACACAGGCTTAATCCTAGTTAAAGCCTGACAGAAAGCCTGAACGTCTGGAACTTCAGCCAGACGTTTGTGTAGAAGAATAGACAGAGCAGAAATCTGTCCCTTTAACGAACTAGTAGATAAGCCCTTTTCTAAACCCTCTTGTAGAAAGGACAATATCCTAGGAATCCTAACCTTACTCCATGAGTAACTCTTGGATTCGCACCAACGTAAATATGTACGCCATATTTTATGGTAAATTTTTTCCTAGCCTGTATTAAGGTATCAATAACCGCCTCCGAGAAACCACGCTTTGATAGAGTCAAGCGTTCAATCTCCATGCAGTCAGCCTCAGAGAAATTAGATTTGGATGTTTGAAAGGACCCTGAATTAGAAGGTCCTGTCTCAGAGGCAGAGACCACGGTGGACAGGACGACATGTCCACTAGGTCTGCATACCAGGTCCTGCGTGGCCACGCAGGCGCTTGATGTTGTCCGACTGAAATCTGATGAACCTCAGAGTTGCTAACTGAGGCCAAACTAGGAGAGCATTGAATATTGCTCTTAACTCCAGAATATTTATTGGGAGGAGTTTCTCCTCCTGAGTCCATAATCCCTGAGCTTTCAGGGAATTCCAGACTGCTCCCCAGCCTAGAAGGCTGGCGTCTGTTGTTACAATCGTCCAATCTGGCCTGCGAAAGGTCATCCCCTTGGACAGATGTGGCCGAGAGAGCCACCATAGAAGAGAATCTCTGGTCCTTTGATCCAGATTTAGTAGGGGGGACAAATCTGAGTAATCCCCGTTCCACTGACTTAGCATGCACAATTGCAGCGGTCTGAGATGCAGGCACGCAAATGGTACTATGTCCATTGCCGCTACCATTAAGGCGATTACTTCCATGCACTGAGCTACTGACGGGTGTGGAATGGAGTGAAGGACACGGCAAGCATTTAGAAGTTTTAATAACCTGGCCTCTGTCAGGTAAATTTTCATCTCTACAGAATCTATAAGAGTCCCTAGAAAGGGAACTCTTGTAAGTGGTAATAGAGAACTCTTTTCCACGTTCACCTTCCACCCATGCGACCTCAGAAATGCCAGAACTATCTCTGTATGAGACGTGGCAGTTTGAAAACTTGACGCTTGTATCAGAATGTCGTCTAGGTACGGAGTCTCCGCTATGCCTCGCGGTCTTAGTACCGCCAGAAGTGATCCTAGAATTTTTGTAAAGATTCTTGGGGCCGTAGCTAATCCGAAGGGAAGAGCTACAAACTGGTAATGCCTGTCTAGGAAGGCAAATCTCAGATACCGGTAATGGTCCTTGTGAATCGGTATGTGAAGGTAAGCATCCTTTAAGTCCACCGTGGTCATGTACTGACCCTCTTGGATCATGGGAAGGATGGTTCGAATAGTTTCCATTTTGAATGATGGAACCCTTAGAAATTTGTTTAGGATTTTTAAGTCCAAGATTGGTCTGAAGGTTCCCTCTTTTTTTGGGAACCACAAATAGATTTGAATAGAATCCCTGCCCGTGTTCCGTCCGCGGAACTGGGTGGATTACCCCCATTAGTAAGAGGTCTTGTACACAGCGTAGAAACGCCTCTTTCTTTGTTTGGTTTGCTAATAACCTTGAAAGATGAAATCTCCCCCGTGGAGGAGAAGTTTTGAAGTCCAGGAGATATCCCTGAGATATGATCACCAACGCCCAGGGATCCTGGACATCTCTTGCCCAAGCCTGGGCGAAGAGAGAAAGTCTGCCCCCCACTAGATCCGTTTCCGGATAGGGGGCCCTCTCTTCATGCTGTCTTGGGGGCAGCAGCAGGTTTCTTGGCCTGCTTGCCCCTGTTCCAGGACTGGTTAACTTTCCAGCCCTGCCTGTAACGAGCAACAGCTCCTTCCTGTTTTGGAGCGGAGGAAGTTGATGCTGCTCCTGCCTTGAAGTTACGAAAGACACGAAAATTAGACTGTTTGGCCTTTGATTTGGCCCTGTCCTGAGGTAGAGCATGGCCCTTACCTCCCGTAATGTCAGCAATAATTTCTTTCAAGCCGGGCCCGAATAAGGTCTGCCCTTTGAAAGGAATATTAAGCAATTTGGATTTAGAAGTCACGTCAGCTGACCAGGATTTAAGCCACAGCGCTCTGCGTGCTTGAATGGCGAATCCGGAGTTCTTAGCCGTAAGTTTGGTTAAGTGTACGACGGCATCAGAAACAAATGAGTTAGCTAGCTTAAGGGTTTTAAGCTTGTTCATAATTTCATCCAATGGAGCTGTGCGAATGGTCTCTTCCAGAGACTCAAACCAGAATGCCGCCGCAGCAGTAACAGGTGCAATGCATGCAAGGGGTTGTAATATAAAACCTTGTTGAACAAACATTTTCTTAAGGTAACCCTCTAACTTTTTATCCATTGGATCTGAAAAAGCACAGCTATCCTCCACCGGGATAGTGGTGCGCTTAGCCAAAGTAGAAACTGCTCCCTCCACCTTAGGGACCGTCTGCCATAAGTCCCGTGTGGTGGCGTCTATAGGAAACATTTTTCTAAATATAGGAGGTGGTGAAAAGGGCACACCGGGTCTATCCCACTCCTTGTTAACAATTTCTGTAAGCCTTTTAGGTATAGGAAAAGCGTCAGTACACACCGGTACCGCAAAATATTTATCCAGCCTACATACTTTCTCTGGAATTGCAACTGTGTTACAATCATTCAGAGCCGCTAATACCTCCCCTAGCAATACGCGGAGGTTCTCAAGCTTAAATTTAAAATTTGAAATTTCTGAATCCAGTTTACCCGGATCAGACCCGTCACCCACAGAATGAAGCTCTCCGTCCTCATGTTCTGCAAATTGTGACGCAGTATCAGACATGGCTCTACCATTATCAGCGCGCTCTGTTCTAACTCCAGAGTGATCGCGCTTACCTCTTAATTCTGGCAATTTAGACAGTACTTCTGTCATAACAGTAGCCATGTCTTGCAAAGTGATTTGTATGGGCCGTCCTGATGTACTTGGCGCCACAATATCACGCACCTCCTGAGCGGGAGACGAAGGTACTGACACGTGAGGAGAGTTAGTCGGCATAACTTCCCCCTCGTTGTCTGGTGATAATTTCTTAACATATAAAGTTTGACTTTTATTTGAAGTGACATCTATACATTGAGTGCACAAATTTCTATTGGGCTCCACATTGGCCTTTAAACATAGTGAACAAAGAGATTCATCTGAGTCAGACATGTTTAAACAAAACTAGCAATGAGACTAGCAAACTTGGAAATATTTTTCAAAATTAATTTACAAGCAATATAAAAAACGTTACTGTGCCTTTAAGAAGCACAGAAAAACTAACACAGTTGAAATAACAATGATCAAAAATAGTTATAGCAACCAAATTTTCACAGTAAATGTATTAAGTTAGCAAAGGATTGCACCCACCAGCAAATGGATGATTAACCCCTTTCACCAAGTACCTCACAAAAACGATTAACAAGCCAGTAAAACGTTTTAAACATACATTTGAAAGTTATGTATTATTATTAATAAGCCTGCTACCAGTCGCTTTTACTGCAGTTCAGGCTCATACATTATTTCAGTATTTACAGTATTTTCAGAGTCAATTCCATTCCTTAGAAAATACATTCAGTGCACACACACACATCAGCCTAATACCAGTCGCTATCACTGCATTTAAGGCTGAACTTACTTTACAATGGTATCAGCAGTATTTTCTCAGTCAATTCCATTCCCCAGAAAATAAATTACTGCGCATACCTCATTTGTTGCAGGGGAGCCCTGCATGCTATTCCCCTTCTCTGAAAGTACCTCACGCCTCAGATGAGAAACAGCCAGTGGATCTTAGTTACGTCTGCTAAGACCATAGAAAGAAACCCAGGCAGATTCTTCTTCTAATGCTGCCTGAGAATAAACAGCACACTCCGGTGCCATTTAAAAATAACAAACTTTTGATTGAAGAAATAAACTAAGTTAAAAAAAACACCACAGATCTCTCACAGCTTCCTACTAGTTAGGCTGCAAGAGAATGACTGACTATGATAGGTGAGGGGAGGAGCTATATAGCAAGCTCTGCTGGGTAATTCTCTTGCAGTTTCCTGTTAGGAAGAGAAATATTCCATAAGTAATGGATGACCCGTGGACTGACTACACTTAACAGGAGAAATTAATATACTTTTTACCGTTGTGATTACCTTGTATCTAAGTTTCTGCAGACTGCCTCCTTATCTCAGATCTTTTGACAGACCTGCATTTCAGGCAATTAGTGCTGACTCTTAAATAACTTCACGTGCGTGAGCACAGTGTTATCTATATGAAACACATGAACTAAGGCCCTCTAGCTGTGAAAAACTGTAAAATGCATTCAGATTAGAGGCGGCCTTCAAGGGCTTAGAAATTAGCATATGAGCCTACCTAGGTTTAGCTTTCAACTAAGAATACCAAGAGAACAAATCAAATTTGATGATAAAAGTAAATTGCAAAGTTGTTTAAAATTACATGCCCTTTCTGAATCATGAAAGTTTAATTTGGACTTTACTATCCCTTTAAAATCATATGCAGGATACTAAGGGCCTGATATTCAAAACCTTCATAAAGAACACTACATAGCAAGGTTTGTCAAGATAACATTTTTGTTTCTAATTTATTTATTTTTTATTATTGAAACGTACAATTAAAGGAACAGTAAAGTAAAAATTAAAAAAAAATATTGGATAGAAAATGACTTTTTTAAATACTTTTTAATTTACTTCTGTTATCAATGGTGATAAGTTATTTTGGTATCCTTTGTTAAAGAGTAATGCTAGAGGATCTCAGGAGCGTACACGTGACTCAAGCCATCTGGCAGCAGTGTTTGCAATATTGTTTAAAGCAACACCATACATTGATGCAAACACTGCTGCTATAGGCCCATAGTTATCAAGGTCTGGCGGGCCTGATTCGACACTGCGGATCAGGTCCGCCAGACCTCGCTGAATACGGCGAGCAATACGCTCGCTGTGTTCAGCATTGCACCAGCAGCTCACAAGAGCTGCTGGTGCAACGCCGCACCCTGCAGACTTGCGGCCAATCGGTCGCCAGCAGGGGGGGTGTCAATCAACCCGAGCTTGATACATATGCCCCATAGACTGCTAAAGACACTTGCACGCTCTTGAGTTCCTATCAGCCTACCATGCTTTACTCTTCAATAGAGGATATCAATAGAACAAGGCAAATTTAGTAATAGAAGCAAATTGTAAAGTTGTTTAAAATCACATGCTCTATCGTAATCATGAAAGCTTAATTTTGACTTTACTGTCCCTTTAAAGATTCCTCAGCATAGTCTTCTGCATGTTTTAGTTATTCTTATGTTCACTAAAAGGGACACTGAACCCAAATTTTTAAAAACTGGGCTTTCATTCAGTTTACCTTCACTTTAAAGGGATACTAAACCCCAATTTTTTCTTTCATGATTCAGATAGAGCATGAAATTTTAAGCAACTTTCTAATTTACTCCTATTATCAATTTTTCTTTATTCTCTTGGTATCTTTATTTGAAATGCAAGAATGTAAGTTTACATGCCGGCCCATTTTTGGTGAACAATAAAGATAGCAAGAGAATGAAGAACAATTGATAATAGGAAGAAATTAGAAAGTTGCTTAAAATTGCATGCTCTATCTGAATCATGAAAGAAAAAATTTGGGTTCAGTGTCCCTATAATTTATTTTCCACCAAATTCATAGCAAGTACAGAGTACTTATCTACATCTCAGGTGACAAAACATCATCTTCTGTATCATCATACATTGTAATATTTTACCCACAGGTATATCACGATCAAAATTATGCCCATTTAGAATGTTTGCAAGCATATAAATAGCATGTACGGTTAGGCTACTTTACAATGCATTGCACCCCTCCTAGCATCTGATGGGTCAACCTTAAAGTTAGCCAATACCCTACAGGAAGCTCTGCATAACAGTCACAGCACTGACAGCGTATTCCTAAACGTGGCACATAAGAAAATGACATATAACACTTTAATAAAAGGATAAATCATAGGCAATACATAAGTATCTGAAATAGTGTCAGAAACATTTAAAGGGATATTGAACTGCTGTGCACAATTACACAAGATTAGTGACTACTCACAATGTTATTGTATTTCATTCTGTTCCTCCAGCTCTTTTAAAATCAGTTTTCCTGTTTTAATAGCTTAAAGGTGCCGATACTGAAGCTCTGCCTCTTCATACTGCCATCATATGCCATCGTGGAGCTCAAGTATTCTCACAGATTGTGACAGAAGAAGTGCACACTCGCAGATCAGTAATCTTGCCCACGTATTTATAGCTGTATAAAGTGCTACAGGTGTGGGTGTATGGTACAGAGCAGGAGCTGTACATTTTGCAGTTGCTGCATTGCTATATATTTTGTTAAATGCTTTTCTTAATTATTTTTTTATAACTGTAAAACTGTTTAATAAATGCAAAAATGTAAAGCTCATGTGATGTTTCATGCACACTGACTGATGCAAATTATACAGCTATAAAAACGTGGGCACTTCTGTCACAGGCTGTGAGAATACTTGAGGTCCAAGATGGACCAGTATGAAGAGACGGAGCTTCAGTATCTGCCACCTTTAAAAGGACACTCAAGTCAAAATTAAGCTTTCATTATTCAGTTAGAGCATGTAATTTTAAAGAACTTTCCAATTTACTTCCATTAACAAAATGTGCACAGTCTTTTTATATTTACACTTTTTGAGTCACTAGCTCCTACTGAGCATGTGCAAGAATTCACAGCATATACGTATTTGCATTTGTGATTGGCTGAAGGCTGTCACATGGTACAGGGGGAGTGGAAATAGACATAACTTTTAAAATTGTCAGAAAAAAACATCTACTACTCATTTGAAGTTCAGACTAAGTGCTATTGAATTGTCTTGTTTTCTTGCATTTGTTGATTATGCAAATCTACCGTGTTGACTGGTCCTTTAAGCTATTTAAACAGGAAAACTGATTTGAAAAGAGATGCAGGAACACGATGAAATGCATAGTGACTAGTTACTATTCTTTTGTAGCTGTGCACAGCAGTTTAATGTCCCTTTAAGGCAGATTTAGCACTGGCATTGAAGAGACTTTGCAATTAAAGGACCATCAACCACAGTAGATTTGCAGAATCAACAAATTCATGATAAAAAGACAATAATATAACACTTTGAATTTCAGAAGACAAGTAGATTTTTTATTTTTGACAAATTGCAGTTACTTCCATCCATTTTCCCTCTCCCTGTATTATGTGACAGCCATCAGCCAATCACAAAACGCAAATATGTATTTACTGTGAACTCTTGCTCAGTAGGAGCCGGTGATTCATAAAGTGCGCATATAAAAATATTGTGCACCTTTTAATAATGGAGGTATATGGGAAAGTTTGT
Organism: Bombina bombina; assembly: GCF_027579735.1. Classification (NCBI taxonomy): domain Eukaryota; kingdom Metazoa; phylum Chordata; class Amphibia; order Anura; family Bombinatoridae; genus Bombina; species Bombina bombina. The sequence continues at coordinate 1,122,726,427 of NC_069501.1, read as the reverse complement.
TGTTTTTGTTTAAGTTGTATGCACAATCTGAATAATGAAAGTTTCATTTTGACTTAAAGTCAAGGTAAACTTTGATAAATGAAAGCCCGTTTTTTTTAAAAAAAAACTATTAAGAACAGGGGCACTTTCATTCATCAAAGTTTACAAAGCAGCCGTTTTGTTCATAAACTTACCTATCTCCTCTTCACAGCCGGAGCAGCTTCCCCCTCCCGCCGATCCTCTCTTCACACGTCAGCAATGACTAATACGGCTTCCTCCAATCACAGCGTTCCCCCCAGGGGAATCATTGCCTTAGGCCATGCCGTGATTAAAGGAAGCCGGATTAATTATTGCTGACGTGTGAAGAGAGGATCTGCGGGCGGGGGAAGCTGCTCCGGCTGTGAAGAGGAGAGAGGTACGTTTTTATACAAAACGGCTGCTTTGTAAACTTTGATGAATGGAAGTGCCCCTGTTTTTAATAGTATTTTTAAAAACTGGGCTTTCATTCAGTTTACCTTCACTTTAAAGGGATACTAAACCCCAATTTTTTCTTTCATGATTTAGATAGAGCATGCAATTTTAAGCAACTTTCTAATTTACTCCTATTATGAAATTTTCATTGTTCTCTTGCTATCTTTATTTAAAAAGCAAGAATGTAAGCTTAGGAGTCAGCCCATTTTTGGTTCAGAACCTGGGTTGCGCTTGCTGATTGGTGGCTAAATGAAACTATTAGCTATTAGTTCCCATTGACTTACATTATGATAGTATGTTTACTTTACATTAATTTTGTTTTTGCAATCATTCACTCAGGAATGGAACCCTAATGAAACTACGTGTGCTAACTGTATTAAAATTAGGACATTTTGATAAACTATATCATTTTATAAAGATATTATAGGAAAAACTAAGGAGTAATATGTTTTTAAAATAGTTTTGGAAGTAAAGTGTAAGCACAGACAGTAAGGTATTAAATGAGTTATATAGACAGGGAAAACATGTTGCCATCTGATTCGGAGTCACCCTGATATGCTCTTGAACAGAGGGCATGCCTTCATTTAATAATCTCTTCATGTTGTATAGTAGACATTTTGTCTCAAGGTTCTTCTAAAACAAAACAGTTTTTCAATAAATGTTACAGACAAGGTCTACAAACCATCTTTTTTATAATGTTACTATAAATCATTTGGAGTTTAGAAAAAGAAATGGTCCTAAAATTTCAATTGCACACTGTGTGCGTGTCGGACCTGTATAAACATTACTGGCCACCATAAAAAGGGCCCTTTAGTCTTGTTTGTGCTTGATATTAGAACTACTACAATACACAAATGTTTATGTAATTATAAGTGACATATTTTTATGAACATGAATAATTAATTAAACTTTCCTGATTTGGAAAGAGCATGCTGTTTTAAGACCCTTCACAATTTATTTCCATTATCTAATTTTGCCCAGTCTTTTTATACGCACATTTTCTGAGGCACTGGCTCCTACTGAGCATGTGCACAAGCTCCCATTGTATACGTATACTGGTCAGTGATTGGCTGATGTCTGTGACATGATACAGGGGGCTGGCAAAAGGGATAAAAATAAATTTGCCACAAAAAAAATCTACTGCTTATTTGAAATTCAGAGTAAGTGCTATTGCATTGCCTTTTTATTATGCACTTGTTAATTATGCAATACTACTGTATTTAGTGGTCCTTTAACCCCTTAAAGGTATGTTGCTGGTCTTATAACAGGGCTTGTTTTTTCATAGCACAGTCTCTGCGCCAGCGCTATTTCGGAAGGCCTACTGGAGGGAGGTCATAATAGCATGCTGTTGGTGGCGAGATCCGCACTATTGCGACACAAAAAAAACCTTTACGATCAGCGACATATGTGGACACCTGGCAATCGCACTAAACCTGTTGGACATCACATTTCAAAACCATGGGCATTAATATGGAGTCCCCCCCCCCCACACACTTTTGTGGCTATAACATTCTCTCCCCCACTCTTCTGGGAAGGTTTTCCACAAGATTTTAGAGGATGTATGTGGGAGTTTGTGCCCATTCAGCCAAAGGAGCATTTGTGAGGCATCCTATTACATATTTAAAGGGATATTCTGGTCAAAATTTTAATGCAGAAACAACAAACAAAAGATAAATAGTCAATGCTTCTAAAATCAAAGGATCTAAATATAGCTATATAAAAGAAGGGGTCGTTGCAAATACAGGTATACCCCGCTCATACAGCGGGTTAGGGACCGGAGCCCCGCTGTAAAGTGAAAACCGCCTTAAAGTGAAACAAGGCAGTTTTAGCTTTCTTTTCACTTGCCAGTGTGTTTAAAAACTTGAAAACATGTTTAAACTAACATATATTAGGGGTACAATAATGCTATGTTTAGTTTAACACTAGCACAGCACAGTATTCTATTAGTATTCAATAAATACTGTACCTGTAAAATAATGACAATTACAGTAGTAAAATTTGCCAGACTATAACACTGAGACACAGATTGCACTGTAATGCTGTAAACAGAGTGAACTGTGCATAACAAAATGGTGCCAGTCACTTTTCTCGCAATCTCACGATGATTACAGTACTGTTTCAAAATCCTTGGAGGTTGAACTTCAGCTCCACAAAGCGCTGTATTAGCGAAGCGCTGTAAAGTGAAGCGCTGTAAAGTGGGGTATACCTGTAAGTATTCAGTGATTATCTAAATAAAAACATCACAATAAGAGATGTGGTTAACAACGTTCCCAATATGAAAAAGTGCCCAATGTTCACAACGATGTACACAATCCAGTACCTTAAAAGTCAGTTATCCCCAAAGTTTTAAAGGTGCAATCCACACAATGGAAAATGCACAAGGATAAATGATAATCCACACCTGTGTCCACACCGAAGTGTGTGCTGCTCTCCTGGGGGTGTATCAGCAAATTGACCCCAAATGTAGACAAGAAAACTGAAAAATATAGAAAAGGAGAAGCGCAACCTGGACTCAAGTGAAGACTTTTAAATAACAATGTTAAAACATAAAAAAATGGTATTCAGCGCACCAGAATAAAAAGTATAAATTGCACATCAAATAGAATCCCAAGGCAGGTGAGTACGTCTCTAACACACACACACCTTCAGGTGATTGCAACAGGATGTGTGTTTCACTTCAGTAAGAGACTTTCTAATGGATTCTAAACACAGCTGATCCTAAGGTGGACAAATATTCAGCTGAGACGGAAGGAGCAGAGGAACGTCTAACTTCATAGAACGATGAACCGGGAGCAACACGTAGGGAGTAAGACTCCCCGGCACTCACCTGCCTTGGGATTCTATTTGATGATTCAGCGTACCTACTTTTTATTCTGGTACGCTGAATACCATTTTTTTTATGTTTCAACATTGTTATTTAAAAGTCTTCACTTGAGTCCAGGTTGCGCTTCTCCTTTTCTATATTTTTGAAAATTTAAATGCAAATAGATGAATTACATCTTTGAATCGAAGCATATTTGCAATATACATACTGTATATTGGCAAAAATGATTTCTAGTAAAAGTTATTACTGTTTTAGTGTTAATATTTTTCTCTGCACGTGCATGTGAAGCATAGCTAAATATTCTCAGTGCACCAGTATTGTAAATACTGCAGAGTGCCAGTGGGGCTTATATCATGTCAGCAATTAACAAATTGAGTCTTTACCAGATGGTACAAGCACCTTAGGATCTCTGAGCAAATGCTGTGTTTAAAATGCCGGTTCACGGTGTATACTTAAATACACTTTTGAAACAGCTATAACTTTTATAAGAAGCATTTTTGCTAATTTATGTATATTCAAAACTGAAATGCATCTATGTGAAATCCAATTTTTGCTGGAATGTCCCTTTAAAACCACTTTTAGTATTCTATGATTAAGAGGCAATATAGCGCAAAATGCGTAAGAATTGTTCTGTGCAATCAGTTTGATGAAACGGCAATAAAGTTAAGTTTTTTTTTCTATATAACCACAGACTGCAGTCATTACTTGAGGCACACAAGGATGCATCAGCTAAAGAAGAATCTAAGAATATTTCAGTGCAGCCTCAGAACGGATGTGCTGAGTAATCACATTTACAGAACGAAGGATCTGAGACTATGGTACAGCTAAAACAAAACAACAATATGCATATCAAAGAATAAACATTTGTACCTGAAAAAAGTTACGTCAAAAAGTGATTAAACTTATGGACAATTGTTTTTTGTTTTGAAATTAGGGCAACAAATACAAAAATGAGTGACTTTTTTTTTATTATTCATCCAAATCTGTTTACTTTCTTCAGTTATATCCAGTACGCATTTCTTGCCTGTACAATATACAGGGCCTGTGGCATGGTACGCACCAGTAACTGCAACAGCATTTGATATATCTGCACAGTCATATATTGCTTACAGAGTGGTAAACACATACTCAGCACTACACAGAAAAAGCATAAACAACTACACATTTAAGGTATTCAGAATTTACAGGGATAGCCCTCAAAGATTTTAATTACAAACCTCTGTGTGTGTGTTTGTGTGCATGTAAGTGGGTACGCATGCATGTTTATGTTTGTGTATGTAAGTGGGTACACATGCATGTTTATGTGTGTGCATGTAAGTGGGTACGCATGCATGTTTATATGTGTGTATGTAAGTGGGTACGCATGCATGTTTATGTGTGTGTATGTAAGTGGGTACGCATGCATGTTTATATGTGTGTATCTAAGTGGGTACTCGTGCATGTTTATGTGTGTGAATTTAAGTGGGTACGCATGCATGTTTATGTGTGTGTATGTAAGTGGGTACGCATGCATGTTTGTATGTGTGTATCTAAGTGTGTACTCGTGCATGTTTATGTCTGTGAATGTAAGTGGGTCTGCATGCATGTTTATGTGTGTGTATGTAAGCGGGTATGCATGCATGTTTATGTGTGTGTATGTAAGTGGGTATGCATGCATGTTTATGTGTGTGTATCTAAGTGGGTACGCACTACGCACGTATGTTTATGTGTGTGTATATAAGTGGGTACGCATGCATGTTTATATGTGTGTATGTAAGTGGGTACTCATGCATGTTTATGTGTGTGAATGTAAGTGGGTACGCATGCATGTTTGTATGTGTGTATCTAAGTGGGTACTCGTGCATGTTTATGTCTGTGAATGTAAGTGGGTCTGCATGCATGTTTATGTGTGTGTATGTAAGTGGGTACGCATGCATGTTTATATGTGTGTATGTAAGTGGGTACGCATGCATGTTTATATGTGTGTATGTAAGTGGGTATGCATGCATGTTTATATGTGTGTATGTAAGTGGGTATGCATGCATGTTTATGTGTGTGTATCTAAGTGGGTACGCACTACGCACGTATGTTTATGTGTGTGTATATAAGTGGGTACGCATGCATGTTTATATGTGTGTATGTAAGTGGGTACTCATGCATGTTTATATGTGTGTATGTAAGTGGGTACTCATGCATGTTTATATGTGTGTATGTAAGTGGGTACTCATGCATGTTTATATGTGTGTATGTAAGTGGGTACTCATGCATGTTTATATGTGTGTATGTAAGTGGGTACGCATGCATGTTTATATGTGTGTATGTAAGTGGGTATGCATGCATGTTTATGTGTGTGTATCTAAGTGGGTACGCACTACGCACGTATGTTTATGTGTGTGTATATAAATGGGTACGCATGCATGTTTATATGTGTGTATGTAAGTGGGTACTCATGCATGTTTATATGTGTGTATGTAAGTGGGTACTCATGCATGTTTATATGTGTGTATGTAAGTGGGTACTCATGCATGTTTATATGTGTGTATGTAAGTGGGTACTCATGCATGTTTATATGTGTGTATGTAAGTGGGTACGCATGCATGTTTATATGTGTGTATGTAAGTGGGTACTCATGCATGTTTATATGTGTGTATGTAAGTGGGTACTCATGCATGTTTATATGTGTGTATATAAGTGGGTACGCATGCATGTTTATATGTGTGTATATAAGTGGGTACTCATGCATGTTTATATGTGTGTATATAAGTGGGTACGCATGCATGTTTATATGTGTGTATATAAGTGGGTACTCATGCATGTTTATATGTGTGTATGCAAGTGGGGACTCATGCATGTTTATGTGTGTGCACTTAAGTGGGTACGCATGCAGGAGTATGTGTGTGTGTATGTAAGTAGATATGAGTGTGCGTGTGCAGAGTGTATGTGCAGATTCCGAGGAATAACTTGATTCATTCAGCTAGATTTTCTAGTCACAAAGACCGCTGCTCCATAACCCTGTCCGCCTGCTCTGAGCAGGAGGACAGGAATCGCCCCAATGCAACCCGATCGAGTACGATCGGGTTGACACCCCCTGCTGGCGGCCCATTGGCCGCGAGTCTGCAGGGGGCGGCGTTGCACCAGCAGCTCTTGCGAGCTGCTGGTGCAATGTTAAATGCGGAGAGCAAATTGCTCTCCGTATTCAGCGATGTCTTGCGGACCTGATCCGCACTGTCGGATCAGGTCCGCAAGACATTTCTTAAATATGCCTCATAATGTCAAAGCTGATTCTAGAAGAAACTTTTAAAATATATACTTTTTTTATTGGCAACACTGAATAAATGTACTTTTAAAAAGTGGAAAATGCAATATTTAGATTTAAGCTCATATATTAAACATGAGGAGACTGAATTAAGGTATTGAATTAAAGGGACATGATAATGCAAGCTTGATAAATGGAGCCCTAACTTTACTCCTGCAAAAATGTTAAATATATAGATAAACCCATGCTAAGGAGTCTTGCAGCTCCCAAGCTGAACATAACTGGGTTGTGTGACATCAGCGCCTGACACCTCTTGTATAGTAAGTGCAATAGTTGGAAAAATAACATTATCTAACAAATTACAAAATTGTATTTTTGTATAAAAATATCTTAAGTGAAAACAATCAGAACAGTGGGGTACAGGCTTCATCTTTTACACAGCTCAGGTCTTGCAGAATTCTAAGAGCCTATAGTTCAAAGGCTGTGGAATAATAGAGCAGCTTTCTGCTACAAACTCACAGTTCTCTCTGAGAACACGATCAATATGTCTTCCTGCTTTAAAAAATAATTCTTATGGTCTGCTCAGCCTTTTTAATCTAATATCTCTACTAGCAGGTAAAAATTAAAACTTATAAAAAGCAAAAGCTCAGTTTGAGTTATTAATATATAAGGAAAACAATCAGGTTTATCTATACCTGCTGTCCAACGGATCCTGGAGGGACAGTCATACATCCCCAGCCTAAATAATGTATGTATCTGGAAAGGGACATGACACTGGGAATTTATATTTTGCATAAAAAGTGCACTATTTAAACATGTTGTAAATGTTTTTTTTTATATATATATTGTGGTGCAGTATAAACCCAGAATAGATTGCACTGAAATACCCCTTTAAACTGACACTACTTAAAATGTTTCTGTCATCCATCTGAAAGAGCAGTTATTTTTTCCTGAAAAAAATCAGAAGTAAATGCCATTAAAGTTAAAACAGTAGTATCAGTTGTGCACTAATGCTCATTGGCTGATATCTAACTCCTGCTTATGCTCATTGGTTGATTTGTATAGTACTTCCTGCTAATGATATTTGGTTGTTTTGTATAGTTCTTCCTGCTAATGCACATTGGTTGATCTGTATAGTACTTCCTGCTAATGATATTTGGTTGATTTGTATAGTTCTTCCTGCTAATGCTCATTGGTTGATTTTTATAGTATGTCCTGCTAATGATCTTTGGTTGATTTGTGTAGTACTTCCTGCTAATGCCCATTGGTTGATTTGTGTAGTACTTCCTGCTAATGCCTATTGGTTGATTTGTGTAGTACTTCCTGCTAATGCTCATTGGTTGATTTGTATAGTACTTCCTGCTAATGCCCATTGGTTGATTTGTGTAGTACTTCCTGCTAATGCTCATTGGTTGATTTGTGTAGTACTTCCTGCTAATGCCCATTGGTTGATTTGTGTAGTACTTCCTGCTAATGCCCATTGGTTGATTTGTGTAGTACTTCCTGCTAATGCCCATTGGTTGATTTGTGTAGTACTTCCTGCTAATGCTCATTGGTTGATTTGTGTAGTACTTCCTGCTAATGCTCATTGGTTGATGTGTATAGCACTGCCTGCTAATGCTCATTGGTTGATTTGTATAGTACTTTCTGCTAATGATCTTTGGCTAACAGGCACAAATCAGCTAATAAGCATTAGGAGAAAGTACATATCTTCTATTGGGCATTAGTAGGAAGAAATATACAATTGATGAACTCAGAACAGCATTTTAACAATATGCTTAGATGCTGCTCTTTCATATGGATGACAGAAAATGTTTGAGTTAATTTCGAGTTTCTAATGCCATCAAAACGTTTTTCATTGCACTAAATTGTGAGTTAATGATAAAAGTACATACATATCGCCACAATGTAATAAAAAGGTTAAGAACCATTGTTTTTCCAGTAAAGGATTCCTACACTAGGAATGGGCGAATGTGTTTATATTCAAATGTCATTACGAATGTTATTGTATAAATTCCATTTACATAATCGAATGTTGAAAAGAACGAATATTCTTAAAAATTCTATTATCGAATGTTATTTACAGTTTTTGAATGTCACATTCGAATTTGAATATTACATTTATAAAACACAGTTGTAGACTAGAAATACTTTTTCAAATTCGAATATGACATTCAAAATCTAATGTCACATTCAAATTTGAATATTACATTTATAAAACACAGTATTAGACTAGAAATACTATTTTAAAATGGAATGTTACATTCAAATTCAAATGTCACATTCGAATTCTAATTACATTTCGAAATTGAATGTGATATAAAATACATAGCTAAACATTCTATTATTCAAACGAATATTTTCGAATGTTATTGAAAAAAAACATTCGCCCATCCCTATCCTACACACACACATAGTGTTGCCCACAGAAAGTTTTGCAAGCCCGGTGACATTATGATGTAGCCATGTGGGAGCAGTGTAATAGTTTCTAATATTTTATTTTCTGCAATTCAAAGCACAAATTAATTGCATAATTTAAAATAAATGTATATAATGATAATTTGCGCAATAAAAATTTAACATTTGTAATACCTTGGGGTAGATTTATTATGCTGCAGATGCAGCTGTTTCCACATGAGCCTTCAGGCTCGCCGTAAACAAAAGTTAAGAAGCAGCGGTCAAGGCTATCATGAATGACACCCCCTGCTAGCGGCAGATCGGCCGCGAATGTGCAGGGGGCGGTATTGCACAAGCATTTCACCAGGAATGCTTGTGCAATGATAAATGCAGACATCAGCATTTAGCAATGTCGAGCGGACATGTTCGCCACATTGAATCATGTCCATCAGACATTTCATAATACTACCCCTAAGTATTAGCTAATTTTAGCTTAATATTGACAAAACATTTTAGCCAGTTGGTAACTAAAATAAGCCTGGTAGTACACCTGCTAAAAAGGTTCCTGGGGAGAACACTGACATACACACATACACAAACACACTCACATATATGTACGCACATATACATTCACAGACACACTCATATACATGAATATACAGATAAATATATACAGACATATACATACATATACACACACACATACATACCTAGACACACACACACATTTATCCATAAATACACACACTCACATACACACACATAGTTGCCAACAGTCCCTGATTTCCAGGGACAGTCCATAGATTTTGTTGGATTTTTTTTGTCCCTGGAAATGTCCCTGAAAATCTCTTTTGCACAACATTTGTTGTTTGCATATATATATATATATATATATATATATATATATATATACATACATACACATACATATATACAGGTAGATAGATGATAAATAGATATAGTGTATTATTTAAATATAATTCATTCCTAATGGAATATTGTTATTATTATTGAATGGGTTCACATATTATTTTTCTTTCTAATTTTGATGCTGTGATGTAAAAATAACCATATGCCCAGAATGTGTTCCAGGGACTGGGTAGGTGTAAGAGCTTGGTGCTGTAATCTGTATAATAAACTATGGATAAGTCTAAATTATACTATTACTTTCAAATGGGTGTGTTTTGATTGCAGAACTGAGTGGGCGGAGCAGTTGAACAGTAGGTCGTCAATACTCCAGTAACCCGCTTGCTTGCTCTGCTGCAAAGTGTCCCTGGAATTTTTTTTGAAATGTTGGCAACTATGCACACACTGTCATGAACCAAGCCTCCAGACTAAAAAGAAAAGGTCTGGGAGGCATTCTGCTTGAAAGGGCTGTGTGGGGATTTGAACCTGTGGCTCTGTGCTTACTACACTGTTTGCTTGTGTGTTAAGCCATAGCCAGTCCTAGCAGCTATAGATTTCAAATGCAATAGCATGCATTTTATAAGATCTGTCAAATGTGTATTTATCTATTTGTATTTTCACCTGTGCAAAACACAGGTGCACTTAATTTTGAATATACTCAGAGCCAATCCTGTGCAAAACTTTTCTATTTAAGGCTGACTGTTGCATATTGTCTTCACATTGTTTTTGTTTTGTCACAAGCCAGAACCGGTTTCCTGTACTTCAGTACCCATTTGGAGGAAGACTTCATCTTTGAATTTGCTACACAGTTTACAAGTTTGTTTCCTGCCTTGTGCTATCCTGTACTTCATCCATATTCAGGAGAAAGACTTTACCTTTGAATCTGCTACTTGTGCAAATCCCTGCACTTCAGTTATTACCAGGAGAAAGACTTTACCTTTGAACCTGCTACCTGTTTACAAGTTTGTTTCCTGCCTTGTGCAAAATCCAGCACATCAGTTATTACCAGGAGAAAGACGTTACCTTTTGAATCTGCATCTCAGCTTACTTGTTTGTTCCTTTCCACACCTGGCGTATGTGGACATAACATACCTGAATAGTACATTTTTAAAATACCCTGCAAGTATATGCTCAAAGTATTTTGTTATTTAAATAAATCTGTTACCTTTTCAATCTGTATGGCTTCTCCTAATCTTTTAAAGCAACTGTTCCAGACAATGAGGCTCTCACAAAATACCCTGAGACAGAACATGACGTGTGTGTGTGTGTGTGTGTGTGTGTGTGTGTGTGTGTGTGTGTGTATATATATATATATATATATATATATATATTTACATATTTACATAAATACATGCATACACATTTATACACACACACATATATGCTCACACACACACATCTATGAATACACACACACACATGCTCATGCATACACATAAATACACACACACACACACATCCATGAATACACACACACTTACATAAATACATGTATACACACACACATACATGCTCACACATACATGCTCACACACACACATCCATAAATACACACACACTTACATAAATACATGCATACGCACATATATACACAAAACAGCTTTAATTTATTAAACATACACTAAAAGAAAATCACCTTTCAGTATGAACATTGCTTTCTGGGAATGTGTATCGTTTTCAGGTGATCAAGTGTCACCTACAACTGATGTCTCTTTATTCTAACATACAACAATCAAATGACTTTGAAAGTGTACTCATCTATCAAGATCAATTTGCTTAAACATAGAATACAAAAACATCTCAATTTATACGCTGTCAGTCTCCCTCTCTCAATTTTCCTTCTCGTCTCTGGCAGAATCATGCAAAACTCTCATCTATTGCTGCCACGGGGCATGAATTATTTAAGAAGAGAAAAAAATGAATCAGGCGTTGTCGTCTGAACTGAAAAGTCGTGACTAGACAAAAGGTATTTTTTTCCACAAATCACTGGAACAAAAATATCAAAAATTGGATATGATCTGCAGGGGGCTACAGTGAAACTCCCACTTGTTAGAATTTGTATGTTCTAGTCAAATTAGTTTTCTGTCCAATACAGCCTATCCCACTTCTTTGTCAGATGCATTCTATAGACGTTCAAATGTAATTATCTGGGCTGTGATTTATTGAATACATATTTTACAATACCATAATACATTTTTTTACAGTTTTGAATAAAACAGGAACATAGAGTTTCAGGAGATTTCTTTATATAGATTTGCGTCCAAAAAACCTTCCTTGGAAGTAGAAAAGCTGTATTGTAAAAAGACAGTTTGGTTTACTCATTTGAGAAACTGCTTGTTCTTTAAAGGGATACTATATATAAGGAAATGGTAATTGTACCTATCAATAATAAGCAGCAGCAGGAAGTAATTATCAGCCAATGAGCATAAGTAGGAAGTACACTGATAGCCCGGTAGAGGTGGACGGGACCGAGACGGATAGCGGAGCAGATGTGTGCAGAGAGTTATGGGAGGAGGATCGAGATGTAACCTCTAAAGGAACGAAGCGGAAGAGGAAGATACCTGCTGGCCTTTGTGGTGAGCTGCATCTTCATGGCGCCAAGATTATCTTCGAAGCAGGCCTAGACGCATATTGGATACGCCACTTATGGCCGTTGGATTCTAAGAGTTGGAGAGCCCGAGACAGTAGACATGATATGGCATGGGGTCCTTTTGTAACTTGGGCCATAGTACCTGACGGAACAGGATGTGATGCACTGGACAACATACCTGTGATTCCCTTCCAAGAGCTGCAAGTGTGCTGGAGTACTATGCCCGCACATGCTTTGCAAAAGCCCCTTAGAGCAGGAGTGGCTTAACTTCTATCATTATTGATATGACGCCGGTCTACCTACATTATATGGCAGACTGATTATTAACAACATGTATACTGGTTCAATACTCTACTCTTTACATAATAATGTTATCTCTGCCACTTTACTTCATTTGAATTTGAATCCAGCTATAGATACGTCGCAAATAGGAAGGCTCTCTAATTAGCCCTATACGGAGCAAGACATATTATGAAGTGGGCTATTTATGATAGCGATAGATTCTGTCCTTGGAGATGTGCACTTAGGTTTTAAAGCTGTTATATTGTTTATTTACTTGTTCATATAGATATTATGTACTGTATATGTTCAATTGTGTTTAATGGTTGGTTTATAAGACCTTAATTTAGAACAAAGTCACCCTGGCTCTAAATTGTGAGTAAGTTACTGCTAAGTTATACTCCTTTAGCTACTACCCCTTTATACTTTGATATAAGCTTCTCATAGATAGGGGATATATATATATGCCAGTTTAACTGCTACATGTTAGAAATAGTAGTATACAGTTTATACAGCGTTTCACTCATGTTCATTACTTTGTCAAATGCCTCAGTTTAACTTTTTCTAGAATACTAGTTGAGAATCTCTATGATAATTGTTTTATGTGTGGTCATGAATATGTGAAGATTGCTCTATTATAAGGGACAAAAACGTTAATATAAGATTTATTACTGAAGATGATATATGTATTGTGGGAGCCTACTAAGTTTTGGGTACAACTAAAGTTATCATATGCCTTTGTTTTTATGTTGCACTATATTTGTTCACAGGATTCCCACGGAAGGTTCCATGTATGTTCTTGTCATATTTAAGGGCGCAGATATATATCTGGAAATGTTGTTTGGAGATGCAAAGTACAGTCTTACATTAGCTGGGGTTTATTTAACCTGTCAGGAGTATACATAACATTATCCTGTACACTCTTTGTACTTTCAACATACCTATCAATATACACAACCTAGATAACATAGGGAGATACCATAGTGGAATCTCATCCCTCTACTTATTGCTTGTTTTTTTTAAATGACATACAAGATATTATAATACGGTTGTGCCGTCGGCGGCCGAGGCGGTGCAGCTTAGTCCCCCTATTTGGTCTTACTGAGAAATGTTTGTGTAGTACAAATTCTCTTAGGTCTTAAACTCCACGAGTATACACTAGTCACTATTTATGATTCTTGGAGGACCCCTAAAAAATGGAGATACCTCCCCAATCTAAATATTGCCTACCTAATTGACATACAATTGTAAACATACATAGACAAATTTCTGGCCAATAATATTAAATATAGAGTAACCAACATATATCTCCCCGCCCATATGTTTCTCATGATATGACCCACTTGATTACAGGAACTGCTCAAAGATAGTAGACCATCTATAGGAGTCAATGACCCTATAAGAGTAGTGCTCCCTCCTACACCGTATGATTACTGGCCTAGCCAACCATGGTACCCATTCCCTATCCCAATGGGATAGCTATTACATGTTTACCTCGGGTCCTCATACATAGTTAGTGACATATGGTTGATGTAAGCCACTGAGGTTATATTGTCTGATTGGAATCTGATAAGCTGGAACAAATCCAGAAGAGGCCAAGCCTTCAGAGCATTGAAGATTGCTCGAAGTTCCAGAATGTTGATCGGAAGGGAGCGTTCCTCCTGAGACCACAGGCCCTGTGCCTTCTTTGGACCCCAAACAGCTCCCCATCCTGACAGACTTGCATCCATAGTCACAATCTCCCAGGATGGTCTTAAGAAGGATGTACCTTGGGACAGATGATCTGGACAGAGCCACCAAGAGAGCGATTCTCTCAACCGGTTGTCCAGAGGGATCTGTTGTGACAGATCCGAATGATCGCTGTTCCACTGCCTCAGCATGCACAGTTGCAGCAATCTGAGATGGAACCTGGCAAAGGGAATGAGACCAATTACCTCAATACACTGAGCCACAGAGGGCCTTAAGGAGGTTCGGAGGACAAGACATGCCAAAGCAAGCTTGCAACATCTCTGATCTTCTAGAAATATCCTCATGGATATGGAGTCTATTATAGTACCCAGGAATTCTACCCTGGGGCTCGGATAAAGAAAACACTTTTCTATGTTTATCTTCCATCCATGAGATCGAAGAAGAGAGAGACGAGATTCCGAATAGTCCTCCGCCAGACGAAAGGATGGTGCTTGTACCAGAATATCGTCCAAGTAGGGAGCTACTGCTATACTCCAGGTTCTGGCAACGGCTAGAAGAGCCCCTAGAACATTTGTAAAAATTATTGGAGCAGTAGCTAGACCAAACAGAAATGCAGTGAACTGGAAGTACTGGTCCAGGAACGCAAACCTCAGAAACTGGAAGTGATCCCTGTGGATTGGAATGTGAAGGTAAGCATCCTTCAGCTCTATAGTGGTCATGAACTGTCCTTCTTGAACTAAGGGAAGGATTGACCTTATCGTCTCCATCTTGAACGAGGGGACGTTTAGAAATTTGTTAAAGCAGTTTAGGTCCAGGATCAGGCGAAAAGTTCCCTCCTTCTTTGGGACCACAAAAAGGTTTGAATAGTATTCCAAACCTCTTTCTGCGATAGGTACCGGGACAATGACCCCTAAGGAGGACAGATCCCTCACGCACCCAAGAAAGGTTTCCCTCTTTTCTGGTCTGGAAGAGAAGGCTTGAGAGGAGAAATCTGCCTTGGGTGGATGAGACTTGAAACCTATCTTGTATCCCTGAGCTATGACCTCCAGGATCCATGGATCCTGCACGTCCCTGAACCAAGCATCTGAAAAGAGCAACAATCTGCCCCCTACACAATCCAGTGCCAGATCGGGGGCCGCCCCTTCATGCCGATTTAGTCTCTGCAGGCTTCTTGCTCTGCTTGGATTTATTCCAGGACTGAGCCGGCTTCCAAGTACTCTTGGTTTGCTCTGGCTTAGCGGGCTGCTGTCATTGGGATTTATTAGAAAGAAAATTAGAACCTTGTCCCTTAGACTTCATCCTTGCCCCCTATAACCGTGGAGATAATTGAGTACAGGCCTGAACCAAATAAAATCTTTCCCTTAAAAGGGAGGGAGAGAATTCTGGACTTAGAAGTCATGTCCGCAGGCCAGGACTTCAGCCAGAGCGCCAGACGGGCCTGAACTGGAAAAACCACAGACACCTTAGCATTTAGGCAAATTCTCAATGCTTTAATTCTGTCCTGGATAACGTTGAGGGGACCCTCCACCACGATCAATTCCGATAAGGAGTCGCACCAGTAGAAAGCTGCTCCAGCCACCGAGGCAACAGCAGCTGCCGGTTGAAACAAGTATCATGTATGTTGGAACATCTTTCTTAGAAAAGTTTCCCTCTTCTTTCCATCGGCTCTCTGAACGACGAGCTATCCTCAAGCGGGATAGTAGTATGTTTGACAAACATGGAGACAGCGCCATCCACCTTAGGGGCGGAACCCTACAATTCCAATTGAGAGTCCGGGACCGGGGATAGTTTCTTAAAGGAAGACAAAGGGGAAGAGGAAGATTCAATTCTGTCCCATTCGTTTTTAACAGCACTACCCTGTCCTCGTACACTCTGTATAATTTAGGAATCAAAGGATAATCAGGCAGCTTGGCCTCTGGAACCTCTAATGTATACAGGACCTCTTTTAGAAGAAAACATAAGTGTTCAATCTTAAATCTAAAGGCTGGTTAGAGCAGCAGGAGGCTTTAGAGGCAGCAGACTCTGACCCAGTTCACCCTCTGAAGCCTCAGAGCGTGACTCATCCTCGGATAACTGAGTCAGAACAGATTAATCCAATAAATCACATGATGACCCCTGGACAGGAGAGCTATGTTTAACCTTTCGCTTGCGTTAAGTGGGGCGAGGTAAAGCACTGAGGGCCTCAGACACCGCCGTCTGCACAGTAAAATATGATGGTAAAAGGCTCCCTCCAGATGGAGGATCAGGTGTGCTACGGGAAGCTGCGGGTGTAGAAGGAGATGACTGATAGATATGCATTGGACGGCGAGTCCTCAGAGGTCAACGGCTCAGTGGTACTAAAGGGGTTAACCTTCTTAGACCTAATAACGTGTTCAAGGCATGTGGAACATAGTTGAGAGGGCGGGCATACCAAGGCCTCCTCACAATATAAACAGGTATTACTATTTAGAAAAGAGGGAGTACCCTCTAGTATCTCAGAATCCTCCATAGCTTAAGCTAATGACAGTAGAACACAGAAAATAAAACAATCTTTTTTATTTCTCAATAAACGGCACCTTTATACTCCCAATGGCTGGGGCACTCACCACCTCCTAGACCCAGACAATACAGAGAAAAGGCGTCTTTTCCGACAGCCAGCTCGATCAGGAAAGAGGAAATGAAAGCGATACCACTCAGTAACATGGTGCGCAAGGCAAGTCCGCCCCTGCTATGAGAAAAAGCGTGCCAAGCTACAAGCTGCACAGCGTTCAAAGTGAAAGTAAAAACCTGCGCGTCACAGCCCTATAATGAACAGTCTATGAGCCCAATAAATCTCACACATAAAGCAGCATAAAATCAAAGCATCACATTTGATTAATCCCCACTGTTCAATAATGCCCTAAGGAGAGATTAACTCTTGATTCTAAGATAAAAGGAGCCACACTGTGACCCTGTCTTCTAGCATTTTCAACATATGTAAAAATTGAAACGATCTTACCAGAATCCATGCTGTGGAACAGAAACACAGCCTCTCAAGTGTGACAGTCTTGTAGCATCGCTCCTGACATGGACTTGAGTGAGAAAACAAGCAGGCAGTGAAACTCGTCAACACTGATTGCTTAGGAGCTGTTAGCAGGCAGTCTGGATGGATTCGCAGAAAGACTCTCCCTGCATCTCCAGACTCTAACTTTCGTCAATGCTTTCACTGAGAGTCTGACAAAACTACTTAAAACTCCAGTCCCATATCGAAGGACAGATACCCTTCCTAAGGAACTACTCCGAATCATCTGACACTTCTCTGCCATCCTCCTGTGACGAAAGGCAAAGAATGACTGGGGGATGGGGGAAGTGGGAGAGGTATTTAAGCCTTTGGCTGGGATGTCTTTGCCTCCTCCTGGTGGCCAGGTTCAGTATTTCCCAACAGTAAGGAATGATGCCATGGACTCTCTTAAGAAGGAAATATACAATGTTGCACAAAGTAGTATCTTAATGAGCAGTAATTTATTAACAGTAATATCTTAATGAATACATAAGTAAGCAAATTTAATGGATCATTGAAAATAATGTTGCATATCAAACAAGAATGAATATGTGATTGAATGCAGAACAAAACAATAATTAACTCATGGTTAGTTCATAGGAAGAAAAAATTTAAATGAAAAAATGCAAAAAGAAAACTATGGCCTGAACTATATCTAAGTCATTCACCATCAACATTCATCTATGCATTTTCCTTAAGCAATAGCATTGGTTTCTTATAGCTGCACATGTAAAAAACCTTAATACTATTTGCACTAAACAATTCCAGTGCCAATATAAATCATATACAATCACAAAATAAAAATAATAAGTGGAGATAATAGAGAGAGTTATTAAGTTTGCTAAAAAAAAAAAACGGACAATATTGGTTTTGATGCCTATATCCATTTGTATGACAGGGTACCAAAATCTTAGAATATTTATACAGTTAAAACAGAATAAAAATATATAACTGTCATATAAACTGTTTTTTTTTTGTTTGTTTTTAAACTACATATATTTAATTGTCAATATATTATAATACAATATAATATAATTGAAATACTACTGACCTAATGGAAATGTTGAAATAAATGCAGGTCTGAACAACATGAATTAGTTTGATAAAGTGACCCTATTTTAAAAGACAGGGCACATCCCTTTTGCTTCATTAATTAAATATATTTGCATTTCATTTATTATGATTTCTTGCTGCTCTACCTATGAATAATTTCTATTTTCTATGTTAAAACATTCAAGCATCATAAAAAAAGTGGATTTACAAAATGCCAGGGTAAGTTTGATGCAGGTCTTCTCACCCATGCAATTTTTATAAGGCGATTAATTCATAATTGAATTTCACATTCTAAAAAATTAATAAGAGGATCATATCAAAGGAATCCATGTATTCCATGCACACGCTTTAAGTGATGCTTTATGTCAGTTGAAATAATCCATTACCCTGGTAAAATATTATCTAGTGAAATAAATGTTTTATTGGGCCACACTGTGAATTAAGCCTTCACAAAATAAATGTGTAGCTGAGTCTTTCAAACTCTAAACCAAAGGGACAAACAGATCAAAACTGAAATGTGAATGAGTGCATTTGAGTTTTATTCAGATTTTTGCAGTATACTTCCATTAGCAAAAACGCCTCTAGTAAAAAATAGTTATGCTTTTTCTGTGGCATACACACATATGCTACGTACGACTAGAGGATCAGGATTTAAACACAGTGCCTACTCAGAGAGCAGTAAAGACTTAAAAGGACACTGAACCCAAAAAATGTATTTTGTAATTCAGATAGAGCATGCAATTTTAAGCAACTTTTTAATTTACTCCAATTATCAAATTTTCTTCATTCTCTTGGTATCTTTATTTGAAAAGCAAGAATGTAAGTTTAGATGTCGGCCCACCTGGGTTGTTCTTGCTGATTGAAGGATAAATTCACCCACCAAGAAACAAGTGCTGTCCAGCAGTCTGAACCAAAAATTGTCTGGCTCCTTAGCTTAGATGTCTTATTTTTCAAATAAAGACAGCAAGAGAACGAAGAAAAATTGATAATAGGAGTAAGTTATAAAGTTGCTTAAAATTGCATGCTCTATCTGAATCATGAAAGAAAAAAATTTGGGTTCAGTGTCCCTTTAACCCCTTAATGACCACAGCACTTTTCCATTTTCTGTCCGTTTGGGACCAAGGCTATTTTTACATTTTTGCGGTGTTTGTGTTTAGCTGTAATTTTCCTCTTACTCATTTACTGCACCCACACATATTATATACCGTTTTTCTCGCCATTAAATGGACTTTCTAAAGATACCATTATTTTCATCATAAAAAAAATATAAAATATGAGGAAAAATTGAAAAAAAACACACTTTTTCTAACTTTGACCCCCAAAATCTGTTACATATCTACAACCACCAAAAAACACCCATGCTAAATAGTTTCAAAATTTTGTCCTGAGTTTAGAAATACCCAATGTTTACATGTTCTTTGCTTTTTTTGCAAGTTATAGGGCCATAAATACAAGTAGCACTTTGCTATTTCCAAACCACTTTTTTCCAAAATTAGCGCTAGTTACATTAGAACACTAATATCTTTCAGGAATCCCTGAATATCCCTTGACATGTATATATTTTTTTTTAGTAGACATCCCAAAGTATTGATCTAGGACAATTTTGGTATATTTCATACCACCATTTCACCGCCAAATGCGATCAAATACAAAAAATCGTTCACTTTTTCACAAATTTTTTCACAAACTTTTGGTTTCTCACTGAAATTATTTACAAACAACTTGTGCAATTATGGCATAAATGGTTGTAAATTCTTCTCTGGGATCCCCTTTGTTCAGAAATAGCAGACATATATGGCTTTGGCGTTGCTTTTTGGTAATTAGAAGGCCGCTAAATGCCACTGCGCACCACAAGTGTATTATGCCCAGCAGT
Organism: Bombina bombina; assembly: GCF_027579735.1. Taxonomy (NCBI): domain Eukaryota; kingdom Metazoa; phylum Chordata; class Amphibia; order Anura; family Bombinatoridae; genus Bombina; species Bombina bombina. Next base: position 1,122,706,112 of record NC_069501.1, on the reverse strand, counting down.
TAAGGGGTTAATTAGGGAGCTTTTAGGGAGCTTGTAGGGTTAATTTTAGCTTTAGTGTAGTATAGTAGACAACCCCAAGTATTGATCTAGGCACATTTTGGTATATTTCATGCCACCATTTCACCGCCAAATGCGATCAAATTGAAAAAAAAGTAAAATTTTTCACAATTTTAGGTTTCTCACTGAAATAATTTACAAACAGCTTGTGCAATTATGGCACAAATGGTTGTAAATACTTGTCTGGGATCCCCTTTGTTCAGAAATAGCAGACATATATGACTTTGGCGTTGCTTTCTGGTAATTAGAAGGCCGCTAAATGCTGCTGCGCCTCACACGTGTATTATGGCTAGCAGTGAAGGGGTTAATTAGGGAGTTTGTAGGGAGCTTGCAGGGTTAATTTTAGCTTTAGTGTAGAGATCAGCCTCCCACCTGACACATCCCACCCCCTGATCCCTCCCAAACAGCTCCCTTCCCTCCCCCACCCCACAATTGTCCCCGCCATCTTAAGTACTGGCAGAAAGTCTGCCAGTACTAAAATAAAAGGGTTTTTTTAAAAAAAAAAATTTTTTTTTTTAGCATATTTACATATGCTAGGGTGTAGGATCCCCCCCTTAGCCCCCAACCTCCCTGATCCCCCCCAAAACCACTCTCTGACCATCCCCTCTGCCTCATTGGGGGCCATCTTGGGTACTGGCAGCTGTCTGCCAGTACCCAGTTTGCAAAAAAAAGTGTTTTTTTTATATTTATTTTGATTTTTTCTGTAGTGTAGCTTCCCCCCCCACACAGACAAACACCCACCACCTTGCTGATCTTTATTTTTCTTTTTATAAAAAGGCATTTACAAACTTTTTTTTAAGATATTTTCTGTAGTGTAGCGGTTCCCACCCGCTCCCTCCCCGTGCACGCGCCCGCCCCCGCCCTCCCGTGCACGCGCGCGCGTCCGTGCGCGCCCCCGCTCACCCCGCCCACGATCCCGCCCCCCCTGCAGATATCCAGGGCCATCGATGGCCGCCACCCGCCTCCCGGTCCGGCTCCCACCCACCAACGCAGGGAGCCACCGATCTCCGGTGCAGAGAGGGCCACAGAGTGGCTCTCTCTGCACCGGATGGCTTAAAAAAGTTATTGCAGGATGCCTCCATATCGAGGCATCACTGCAATAACTGGAAAGCAGCTGGAAGCGAGCAGGATCGCTTCCAGCTGCTTTCCAAACCGAGGACGTGCAGGGTACGTTCTCAGGCATTAACTGCCTTTTTTTTGAGGACGTACCCTGCACGTCCTCGGTCGTTAAGGGGTTAACCCCTTAGTGACCAGAGCACTTTTCCATTTGTTGACCGTTTGGGACCAAGGCTATTTTTACATTTCTGCGGTGTTTGTGTTTAGCTGTAATTTTCCTCTTACTCATTTACTGCACCCACACATATTATATACCGTTTTTCTCGCCATTAAATGGACTTTCTAAAGATACCATTATTTTCATCATAAAAAAAATATAAAATATGAGGAAAAAATGGAGAATTTTTTTTTTTTCAAACTTTGACCCCCAAAATCTGTTACACATCTACAACCACCAAAAAACACCCATGCTAAATAGTTTCTAAATTTTGTCCTGAGTTTAGAAATACCCAATGTTTACATGTTCTTTGCTTTTTTTGCAAGTTATAGAGCAATAAATACAAGTAGCACTTTGCTATTTCCAAACCACTTTTTAGAAGACATCCCAAAGTATTGATCTAGGCCCATTTTGGTATATTTCATGCCACCATTTCACAGCCAAATGCGATCAAATAAAAAAAATTGTTCACTTTTCACAATTTTTTTCACAAACTTTAGGTTTCTCACTGAAATTATTTACAAACAGCTTGTGCAATTATGGCACAAATGGTTGTAAATGCTTCTCTGGAATCCCCTTTGTTCAGAAATAGCAGACATATATGGCTTTGGCGTTACTTTTTGGTAATTAGAAGGCCGCTAAATGCCACTGCGCACCACACGTGTATTATACGCAGCAGTGAAGGGGTTAGGTGGAGAACAGGGCAGGAAAGCAGCGGTACAATGGAGAACAGGGAGAACAGGGCAGGAAAGCAGCGGTCCAATGGCCCCTGCTTGATAAATCCTGACTGCAGGATCTCTTGTGCGAACCTGCAGTCACAGTTTAGAGAAGGGCTTGATAAATCAAGCCCTTAGTTGACTAGTAATCTTTTTACTCTGGACTATTAACTTTTCCCCCCAGACTATATACACACAAATAAGAATCCACACTTTTTATACCTGACACTTCTCATTTTTGTATGTATCTGCATGAAATTACTTGGCTGAAGCGTGCACATCAGTAGTAGTTCAACAACCTTGCGCACTGTAGTTTCTCTCAGAACCTCCTCAACAAGAAATCTTGTTTCAAGTAAAAAAAACTCTGGCAGTAGCTGAAGAACAAAGAAAGGAATTATGAGTGTACTGAAAAATAAGAAAAAAAGAACAAAATAAATTTTGTTTGCAACATCTTGCAATTTGTGATGTTAATGTCTCTTATTTTCAAAGGCAAATTGCACTTAAGTACAGAACTTATAGTCATTATGCTCATAAAGAGAAATTATTATCCTAGTTACATAAACTCTTTATTTTGCCAGCCTGCACAATTTTCATACACCTTTAAACAAAATAGCACTTGAAGTATGCCCGAGATAACACATACTCCTGTAAACGGAAAACACAAATTACTGAATATTCATAAATAATCTTTTATTGTTAAAGAGAAAGTACAGAGTGCTTTTTTAATATGTATTATTTCCAAGAAAATTATGATGGTAAAAAGGAGAAAAAGTTGTTTTTTTCCCCCCAAATAATTTTTATGTTGTTGCCACTGTCATGCATCAGGGATTGTTGAAAATGGCGGTGTGTTGAGACGAGAGAAGGCAGTATAGAAATGTGACATTGGAGAATATTTTACTCTCCATAAATTAAAGGGACAGTCTAGTCAAAATTAAACTTTCATGATTCAGATAGGGCATGCAATTTTAAACAAGTTTCCAATTTACTTTTATCATTAAATGTGCTTTGTTCTCTTGGTATAAACTTGGTATACACACCGCAGGTTGCCATTGGAGACCTTTATGAACATAAATCTTTTTCAAATAAGCCTCCAGCTTCTTGTCCATCGGATCCTTAAAAGAGCAGCTATCCTCAATAGGAATAATGGTTTCCTTACTGAGGGAGGTTTTCCAGAACTGGGATAAATTAATTCGAGTTGAAAGCCGTATATCGACTATCCACTCACCGGTCACCCCGGTGCACGAAAATCCTGACAATGGGTTAGCAAACAAAATACACGCTCCAGGAACTTTATATTCTTTAGTGGACACGCCTATAGCTAACACCCTTCATCAGGGAAAACTAAAGACTGGCTGAGTGGGATGAGTGGAAGTTTGCCTCTTGGTTTTGGGTCGCGCAATTCAATCATTATTTCAACGGCCACAGAGATATAGCTTCCCTGACTAGACAGAAGATGTTCTTCGAGACACTATGCACGATGGACCACACTCCAAGACACCTAATATCGCTCTTGTACAGGCTGTTGCTTGTGAGGAGTGACGTTGCCATGCCTTCTTTTGTGGATGCATGGCATAGAGTGCTGGGTTCAGAATTTGACACAAAATCATGGCTAAAAATCTTCGAAAAAGCTAAAAGGGTGTCGGTATCATCGAGGTTACAAGAAAAGCACTACAAATTTCTGAGCTGATGATACCTGACCCCTCAGAGGCTAAAAAAGATTTACCCGAATACTAGCGGGGAGTGCTGGAGAGGCTGTGGAGAGGACAGGATGCTGCTGCATATATGGTGGTCTTGCCCCCACATACAGTCCGTCTAAGACGGGGTGCTCCTAGAAAGTAGTAGACTCCTGAAAATGATTTTGCCATCTAACCCAAACTACTTAATCTATCACAACTTACCCAGGATAACCGAGGATGCAAAGCGGCAACTGTTCCTCCTCATGCTGAACTGTGCCAAGGGACTTGTCCCAAAACATTGGAAATCTATGCAAGTTTGGATGAGTGGAAGGCTGGTGTCGGGGACCTGCTCCGATTGGAGAGGTATCATTACCTCAAAACAGGGAAGGTGGCAACTCATGAGTACATGACTCTACTGTGGAAGGGTAGAGGTTTATAGGAGAAATCTGTTGCTCTCTGGCCCTGGACTGGTGATATGATTAAATGCCCCTACCTCTCAAATTATGTCTGTCCTACCCTATCTCCCCTCCTTCCCCCTTTTTTTATTTTCTTCCCCTCCACACTCTCCTTCTTCCTTTCTCTTTCCTTCTTCTGCCTGCTACACGCTCAGTGTGCATGGAAATAAGCTCTAACCGCTCTTCAGTTCACAGTGTCAAAAAACAAGGGAGCTAGATATTGTTATGTTGTATCTTATGCTATGTACCACTATTGAAGATAACATTATGTAAGATAAGAAACAAGCTCTTTACTTTTTGTTCAGCCAAATTTAATCTTTAACAACAGACTTTACTTGGAACAGACAATGCTTCATTAAGGCTGTGAATGGTCCAGTCTGACAGTGAATATATACTATAACTATGAAATGTAACATTCATTGCTTTTTATTCTAAGTGTTTTGCTGTATAACTTGATTCAATAAAGCTTGTTTAAAAAAAAAAAAAAAATGGGAGACGGGAAAAAAGACACCCTTGGTTTCTCCCATTTCTGTGAGATAATCTCCCTAGCACGGTCCCTCACAGGAAAAACCTCTGAAGTGGAAGGTTCATCAAAGAAGCTATTAAGTTTACTAGATTTCTTAGGAGTGACAATGACAGGGCCATCAGAGTCATCTAAAGTAGCTAAAACCTCCTTTAACAATACACAAAGGTGTTCAAGCTTAAATCTGAAGGATACCACCTCAGTCTCAGAAGAAGGAATTATACTGTCCAAATCTGAGATTTCACCCTCAGAAAGTTCTGATGTATCTTCCTCATCAGACTTATGAGAAAGGGCAACTTGGGAAGCAGAACTGAGGACAGGCACCTTACTTTCTGAATTTCTAGATTTCCTCACGTTTTCCCTGTAATCTGGGAATGGCAGCTAATGCCGCATATACAGCTGAAGATACCTGGGCAGCAATTTCTGCTTTTAAATAAACTCCACTAGGAGTTCTAGAGGAACCGCAGGGCACTGCATGTGACGCTATTGAGGCTTGGGACGTAGCAGGAGAAAGCTAAGGTATTATTTTAACAGCATCATCCTGAGAGACGTTAGGGTAAAAAAATGTACCTTTATTTTGCAAGGTTTTCTTGACACATGAAGAACAAAATTGCATAGGAGCTGCAATTTGTGCATCTTAACATAATAAGCATGAATTCATGAGAGCAGGCTCTTGCTCCATATCAGACATGTTGTGAAACAGTAAATAAACTTGTACAGATAAGTTTAACAGATTTTACAATTCAATTAAAATAAGCTAAGGAAAAAATACACTTTAAATTTTATCCCAAATTAGGATCGATCCCCAGTTAAAATTATGTGAGAAAAGTTAAGAAAAAACATTTAATAAACATCAAATAAACTTCTAAAATACCCCTCATGCAACCCCACGCCTCAATTACTGAGGTGCCTTACTGCTACCAATTAAGACCGGATCACCCAGAAATGGAGAAAAAACAACTTTTTCCTTAGAAACGTTATGAAGTAAAGCCGGTCATGTGACTACAACTGCCAAGCTCAAATTACTGCTGCGACACAGAGAGACACTAAAAAAGCTTCCTGGTACACTGAGTACCAGAAATAACCGTTTTTTGCAAACCGGACAGTTTAAAATGTTGCATTGTTTTATTTAAAAGCAATGGGGAAATGAATAAGCTGCTGAAATAGAAAATTCAGCCTTACTTTCAGTTTAAACTTAAATTGTTTTATCAAGTAAATATGTGTCAGAAAATAAAGCCTAATAAAAACATTTTACCCTTTCTTTTTAAAAGAGTTTAAATGTTAGTCTCAGACATGCTACAGTGCCTGCTTCATGCCCCAGTGCAACCTATACAACAGGATTATCAATGTCCCAATAAAAAAGCAGTGTCTTTTAATTTGTTAAGTGCATGGTCTCCCCAACTGGAAGAAAAAGCACTTACCTCCTCCGCTGTCTGGCATGTAGATAGTTACAAGTATGAGAAGACACAGTTCTTTACAGAGACCTTTGAAAAAGAAAGAACAGAGTAGCCAACTCTGGCTTTCTAAACTAGGGCAGCAATTGTTAGGAAAACGCAGTAAGTACCTGTTTACAAGTTCCTAACTGCTTTAAAGCCACCACTACCTGACTGCAAGGAATGACGTGGAATACAGCTATACCCCAAAACTTGCTTGTAGATTAAATTTTTCTTCAGACACCTAAACTTCACCTCCTCCATGCACCGAAGGCAAAGAGAATGACTGGGGGTTGTGGGTAAGGGAGTGATACTTAGCAGTTTAACTGTGGTACACTTTGGCCTCTATTTATCAAAGCGTCAACTATGGTGCATTCGCGGGCGTCAATACCACATCCTTTTCTATCATCGCTTTATAGATGATTTGATTTTCATCTGGAGAGGTTCAGTGATGGAGGTAGAAGGATTCATCCAATATCTGAATACCAATGATGTTGGTTTAAAATTTACCTATACAGTAGCATTGGATGAAATCTCATTTTTGGATGTGGTTTTGAAAGGTGATGTAGAAAGGAAGGGAATTAAAAGTGAATTGTATCGCAAGCCATTACAGTCAAATGCCATCCTCCATGCTAAGAGCCTACATCCCAAGTACACAGGTTTTGGGATAATCAAAGGGGAATGCATCAGACTGAGGAGAAATTGCTCAGAAGATAGTATATATAGAGCAGAGTGTCTTAAATTAAAGCAACGTTTTTTGGAGAGGGGTTATAAGAGTGAAGTAATAGATAAAGCCATAGTACAATCAGAAGGTCTTGATAGAAGGGAGCTTTTATTGGATAAAATTAAACCTAGGAGGGAACACAACAAGGATAAGCCCACTTTTATAACAAAATACAGCAACCAGTACGGTAGAATTGTAAAGATAGTGGAAAAACATTTTCCGATTCTTAAAGGAGATAATGTCTTATATGATACTGTTAAGAAAGGCTGTTGTTTTGTGTCTAAGCGGAATCGCACTCTTGGCAATTATCTCTCTCCCAGTGTAGTCAGCCAGAAGAAAGCAGGGCAAAGTAGTTGGTTAACATGTAAAGGACATTTTAAATGTCATAACATTAATTGTAAAGAATGTAGGCATACAGTTGTATCTAAACAGTTTCAATCATGCACAACACAGCGTGTTTATGAGGCCACAAGTTGTACAAACTGTAGATCTAAATATGTTATTTACATGGTACAATGCACAGAATGTAAGATGCAATACGTGGGTATGACCACCAGGGAGGTGAGAGAGCACATTAGAGAGCACCTAAATGACATCTCCACCACAACCCCGTGTTCTGCATTAGCGGCACACTTCATAACACACCACAATGAAAATGTAAAAACCTTCAGGTGGCAAGTGATAGAAAAAGTGTGTCCTAATGAGAGAGGTGGGAATCTTGACATGTTATTATCCAAAAGAGAGGCATTTTGGATATTTTCCATGCAAACTCGTCTGCCATTAGGCTTCAATACTGAAGCGGATCTAATAAATGTATGGAGGTAAGGAGCTTCCTATGTAATAAGACCTTTTCCACTAACTGGTGGTATATATATCATAAAGTACAAGTTTAGGGGAAAATAAACAAAGTATGTTACCCAAGCTTATATCTAAGTAAGAATACAAATAAAATTAATATAGTATAAACTTAATATTGATATATAGCACTCAAGGGCATATGTATTTACATATGTATATATACTTAATAATAATGAACACACCAGTATTGGAGGGTATCAATTGGAGAATCAGTCTGTAAGAGGTTAATTACTGTGTGTTAATCATCTGGTGATGTAATACATCTGTTGACAAATCAGTAAGGAGTATAGCCTTTATAAGGATAGATGGAGGATAATGGAGTTAAGGCTTCTGATGACGGCGTAAGCCGAAACGCGTCAAGCTCTTACTATACACTTGCAAGTGTTTGTTTTATTTGTTCCATGCTGTGGAAATAACCAATAAAGTATTTTTGGACTTTTAATTTTATCCCGTAGCACCGCTTTTTTTGTTCTTCAAGCTCGCCAAACTTCGCCATACATCGCGGCCGCGGACCTTAATACGCTCGCCATATTTATAAAAAAAAAGTCTAAAACATGCGCGTCAAGTACGGTGCAAAGAGGATCGGACTGTTGTTAACTAATAGTCATCGATGTCAAAGCGATTCGGGCTTTTCCCAACTTTATTTATATCTGCAGTACAGTCCACGAACATAGCACATACCTTGTTAGGACATGATTGTATATAGATATTGTAATTTTGTTTTTTTTAATACAATTTTAAAGATAGCAAGTAGCGACATACAGGGAATGCAGAATTATTAGGCAAGTTGTATTTTTGAGGATTAATTTTATTATTGAACAACAACCATGTTCTCAATTAACCCAAAAAAATCATTAATATCAAAGCTGAATAGTTTTGGAAGTAGTTTTTAGTTTGTTTTTAGTTATAGCTATTTTAGGGGGATATCTGTGTGTGCAGGTGACTATTACTGTGCATAATTATTAGGCAACTTAACAAAAAACAAATATATACCCATTTCAATTATTTATTTTTACCAGTGAAACCAATATAACATCTCAACATTCACAAATATACATTTCTGACATTCAAAAACAAAACAAAAACAAATCAGTGACCAATATAGCCACCTTTCTTTGCAAGGACACTCAAAAGCCTGCCATCCATGGATTCTGTCAGTGTTTTGATCTGTTCACCATCAACATTGCGTGCAGCAGCAACCACAGCCTCCCAGACACTGTTCAGAGAGGTGTACTGTTTTCCCTCCTTGTAAATCTCACATTTGATGATGGACCACAGGTTCTCAATGGGGTTCAGATCAGGTGAACAAGGAGGCCATGTCATTAGATTTTCTTCTTTTATACACTTTCTTGCCAGCCACGCTGTGGAGTACATGGACGCGTGTGATGGAGCATTGTCCTGCATGAAAATCATGTTTTTCTTGAAGGATGCAGACTTCTTCCTGTACCACTGCTTGAAGAAGGTGTCTTCCAGAAACTGGCAGTAGGACTGGGAGTTGAGCTTGACTCCATCCTCAACCCGAAAAGGCCCCACAAGCTCATCTTTGATGATACCAGCCCAAATCAGTACTCCACCTCCACCTTGCTGGCGTCTGAGTCGGACTGGAGCTCTCTGCCCTTTACCAATTCAGCCACGGGCCCATCCATCTGGCCCATCAAGACTCACTCTCATTTCATCAGTCCATAAAACCTTAGAAAAATCAGTCTTGAGATATTTCTTGGCCCAGTCTTGACGTTTCAGCTTGTGTGTCTTGCTCAGTGGTGGTCGTCTTTCAGCCTTTCTTACCTTGGCCATGTCTCTGAGTATTGCACACCTTGTGCTTTTGGGCACTCCAGTGATGTTGCAGCTCTGAAATATGGCCAAACTGGTGGCAAGTGGCATCTTGGCAGCTGCACGCTTGACTTTTCTCAGTTCATGGGCAGTTATTTTGCGCCTTGATTTTTCCACACGCTTCTTGCGACCCTGTTGACTATTTTGAATGAAACGCTTGATTGTTCGATGATCACGCTTCCGAAGCTTTGCAATTTTAAGAGTGCTGCATCCCTCTGCAAGATATCTCACTATTTTTGACTTTTCTGAGCCTGTCAAGTCCTTCTTTTGACCCATTTTGCCAAAGGAAAGGAAGTTGCCTAATAATTATGCACACCTGATATAGGGTGTTGATGTCATTAGACCACACCCCTTCTCATTACAGAGATGCACATCACCTAATATGCTTAATTGGTAGTAGGCTTTCGAGCCTATACAGCTTGGAGTAAGACAACATGCATAAAGAGGATGATGTGGTCAAAATACTCATTTGCCTAATAATTCTGCACTCCCTGTATTCTTAGCAAAATGGAGAGGAAATTATGTTTTTTAAAAATTGTATATACTGTACATATTTTATGTGAAATAGTGGGTGATGGTAGTGCGCTTAGTGTAGGGTATTAAACACCTTAACTGAATAGCAGATCCTTCAAGCTACTATAGTGAAAAAATGACAAGTGTGAGATGGAAAGTAAGGGCGCTAGAAAAGCTAAAAATACCACTAGAAGCTAAGACAAAAATGTATAATGACCAGGGAGTTCTAATAGATTAATAATGTATTTAATGTTCCATAAGAAACAAAATTACAAGATTAAAAGGGACGTCTCCCAAAAAATTGCATAGTAAAAAATCAGTTTAAAATTATTATAAATGAAGACTGTATTCCGATTAGACGTTGGATACTTTGTACATATAAAAGTTCATTCCTTAGGACCTTGCCAATTGCGAGATACAATGTCTAAATCTAAGGTCAGATGTCAGATATACAGATAATCTTGATTGTTGTTCTATATCATAATCCCACAATAGAGAATCTTTACTTCATTTGTATTTTAGTAGGCTAAAAGGTTAAAACGTCTTTATTTTAAAATGCTTAACGGCAACTTTACCAAAGTCTGGTCTCTGTCAGGCAACTCTGTGTGTGCTCCACGAGAATCCGGCGTCTGACGTCACGGTATCCACCTCGAGGGCTCGCCTCTGATCAGCCAATTGGAACCTCCGTGGGTCCCTATCTGTTAGTCTGTTGTTATCCGGTCCGATTCTTAGTAGTTTGCTTACAGTTGGAGGTTGCTCTTAGTGCTGTGCACGCCACCTCTTTTTAATATGGGTATCCGCCAGGGGATAAAAATAATGCAGTACAACCCGGGTTGATAATTCTTCTGTACAAAGGTAGTGCACAGGTAGTTAATCCTTAGACTGTGTTTTGTGGGGCTGGTTTTCTACGCGTTTCACTCCTTTCAGAGCTTTATCAAGAATGACTAGCCCACATTATCCTCCTCCTTTTCAAGGTGTCTCTGTGTTCTGATTGGTCAAAGTTTTGCTTGATTAAAGAGATTGAGTTTTTCTGACATCTGACACTTTGTTTTTTTTCTCTGACATCTGACTCTTAGTTTTTCCATATATCCTTAGTGGAATATTTACTGTATCTTTTAGGTCCTTTACAAAAGGAGATTCACATTTCTTTTTATAATAACGGGTCATATTTAACAGTATCATTCAACTTCTATGTGGTATTTTACAAATATGTATTTAAAAAAATTGTCAGCAAAATTCTATTCTTTTAAGATGTAGCTTTTTAATCCAAGATGAAAGGGGATACATCTAATTCGGAATTTAAACCTCTAGGGTTCAGTGTATCGTATTTAAAGATAAGTTCAGCCTCCTTGATTAGTAACTTTTTTTCAATGTTTCCCCCTCTCCAATGTTTTTTTATAGTTTTAATTCCCCAGTATGTTAAGTCCTTTGTTCTCCCTCTGTGAACTGTTTTGAAATGTTTGTACAAATAGGTGTCCTCCAACCCTTTCTCTATGCTCCTTAGGTGTTCCCTAATCGATAGGATTAGGGAACACCTAAGGAGCATAGAGAAAGGGTTGGAGGACACCTATTTGTACAAACATTTCAAAACAGTTCACAGAGGGAGAACAAAGGACTTAACATACTGGGGAATTAAAACTATAAAAAAACATTGGAGAGGGGGAAACATTGAAAAAAAGTTACTAATCAAGGAGGCTGAACTTATCTTTAAATACGATACACTGAACCCTAGAGGTTTAAATTCCGAATTAGATGTATCCCCTTTCATCTTGGATTAAAAAGCTACATCTTAAAAGAATAGAATTTTGCTGACAATTTTTTTAAATACATATTTGTAAAATACCACATAGAAGTTGAATGATACTGTTAAATATGACCCGTTATTATAAAAAGAAATGTGAATCTCCTTTTGAAAAGGACCTAAAAGATACAGTAAATATTCCACTAAGGATATATGGAAAAACTAAGAGTCAGATGTCAGAGAAAAAAAACAAAGTGTCAGATGTCAGAAAAACTCAATCTCTTTAATCAAGCAAAACTTTGACCAATCAGAACACAGAGGCACCTTGAAAAGGAGGAGGATAATGTGGGCTAGTCATTCTTGATAAAGCTCTGAAAGGAGTGAAACACGTAGAAAACCAGCCCCACAAAACACAGTCTAAGGATTAACTACCTGTGCACTACCTTTGTACAGAAGAATTATCAACCCGGGTTGTACTGCATTATTTTTATCCCCTGGCGGATACCCATATTAAAAAGAGGTGGCGTGCACAGCACTAAGAGCAACCTCTAACTGTAAGCAAACTACTAAGAATCGGACCGGATAACAACAGACTAACAGATAGGGACCCACGGAGGTTCCAATTGGCTGATCAGAGGCGAGCCCTCGAGGTGGATACCGTGACGTCAGACGCCGGATTCTCGTGGAGCACACACAGAGTTGCCTGACAGAGACCGGACTTTGGTAAAGTTGCCGTTAAGCATTTTAAAATAAAGACGTTTTAACCTTTTAGCCTACTAAAATACAAATGAAGTAAAGATTCTCTACTGTGGGATTATGATATAGAACAACAATCAAGATTATCTGTATATCTGACATCTGACCTTAGATTTAGACATTGTATCTCGCAATTGGCAAGGTCCTAAGGAATGAACTTTTATATGTACAAAGTATCCAACGTCTAATTGGAATACAGTCTTCATTTATAATAATTTTAAACTGATTTTTTACTATGCAATTTTTTGGGAGACGTCCCTTTTAATCTTGTAATTTTGTTTCTTATGGCACATTAAATACATTATTAATCTATTAGAACTCCCTGGTCATTATACATTTTTGTCTTAGCTTCTAGTGGTATTTTTAGCTTTTCTAGCGCCCTTACTTTCCATCTCACACCTGTACATATTTTACTATGATTACGTTATATTTGCAACTTCTATGTGTGTGTATATACGGAGTATATGTATTTGAGATCTATCACTATTTGAAAGGGATAGGAAATAAAATATTGAATTTACAATAGTGGGAGCTAGCTGCTAATTGAGCCTATTATGTAGTTCTTTTGTCTTTGTATATTTATTATTGCGACAAGTTAGGTGCAAAACTGTGCACAAAATATGTAATCATTGATTTTTAAAGAGACAAAGTTGGAGCATAATCCATTCAAAGCATTTTTTCTATCTCTATATCGAATAATGTATTAAATGTAGATCAATAATATGTTGTTGTTTTTTAAATCTCCTTAATTGATGTGCAGTGATTTCATTCTCTTGCTATCCTTTGTGTGAATATGTTTTTCTTTTTACAAACTTTGAATTACAGGAAGGGAATGGTATTTATAAGGTATACATATTTAATAATGCTTTCCATTGAGTTTTATTAGGTGATATGCTTCACTCTAGCAGCATCGAACAAAAGATTTCTGTTTTCCGATTCCCATTGACTACTATAGCATCCGCGACCTCTAAGGCGGCGGATTGAAAACTAGGTACGCTACGTCGGATAAGACGCGAGCGTAAGTGGTCATTTTTTGATAACTTTCAAAAAGCTTCTAATTGTGTCGAAGAACACAGCGAATGCACAGTATTCCGCAACATTTCCAGAGGTTTTCTAGTCGCAGCGATCGGCGTCGAATTGAGAGCGCCGGATCGTATGTTACGTCACAAAACTCAAATTCTTCTGATCTTGAGACTTTGATAACTACGGCAATGCAATCTCGCGACAAGTACAACGCTGAATTCTGCCGTATTTTCAGTAGACGCTTTGATAAATAGAGGCCTTTGCCTCCTCCTGCTGGCCATAAGTGATATTCCCAACAGTAATTACTCAAGAAGTGGACTCACCATATCTTAGGAAAGAAATGTAAGCAGTACAGGTGTTGATGCTCTATACTACTTGCATTTTAGCACTCCACTAGGCCTTAGTTTAAGTAGACATTTTACTATGTAATCTTGAACTGCTAATATATACTATATGCATACATTAAAAAATGAATTTCTCATTTTCATTTTCTATTAATTACCTCAGGATATACAAATTGTCAAATTAGAGTTACACAATGCTCAAATACAAAACCATTAACTGCTTTTGTTTTCTGTTTGTTTTTGCTTGTTTAACAGGTGCTGATTTTGCTATTTACAAACTAGATAACCATACATTTCTTATTAAAATCTAAATCTCATAAGAAATCAATTGTGAACCCACTCCCTGTACAGGCCAGCGGTATAATGGCAGCACAGAAATAACAGCATATTATCTTAAATCAATGCACGATTATGTACAGATCACATTGGAAATGCTATGTTTTCTTACAGCGACTCTGAGACATTTTTAGTTATTCCTCTGAGAATTGTGAAAGCACAGGAACAAGGTAAAAAGGTTATTATAGTACATTAATTAATCATATAGTATCTGTATATGATCCAAAAACATCGCCTTCTGTTAATGATCCTTTATCTCCAAGAACATATAGCTGAGGCAGAATACAAGCAAGGATCAGCATCAACAGACTGAGAAATGAGAGAAGCCATAAGATATATCTCTAAATGTGTATTTTTATTTTGGTTTCTATGGCAATTTAATTGTTGTCTAGTTTATTGTCCAGAACTTTTTGAATTGATAATACATATAGCTGCCTTCCAGTGGATTCCTGGCACTCACTGCTGAATGAGGAATAAACATCAACACAGAAAACTGCAGAGCTTAGCTTTAGCAAACAATATATACCTAACGCAATGCTGTATACCATGTCATGTCACAATTTAAGAGATGCTGAAGTAATTCTTTTCTCTTAGCTGCATCTAAAGCCGGGCATTGAAATTGATTTTTTGTTAAACAAATGTGTCTCTACTGAGAAAAAAGACTTTGGGGTCTATTTATAAAAGGTATTGCGGACCTGATCCGACAGTGCGGACTCGCGGCCAATCAGCAGGGAGGTGTTAATCAACCAGATCGTACTCAATCGTGTTGAATTCCGGCGATTCCTGTCCGCCTGCTCAGAGCAGGCGGACAGGGTTATGGAGCAGCGGTCTTTAGAGCGCTGCTTCATAACTGCTGTTTCTGTCGAGTCTGAAGACTCGCCAGAAACACGGGCCCACAAGCTCCGTTCAGAGCTTGATAAATGGGCACCTTTATGTTTCTAATACATGTCATTATCCACCAATAGAACTGTGGGAGTTTTGATTCTATACACAATGCTTGTTAGCTTCAGTTGCAACCTACCCTATAAACAAATAAATACATAATGGAATGCTTAAAGGGGCAGTAAAGTCAAAATTAAAGTGATACTAAACCCATTTTTTTTTCATGATTCAGAAAGAGCATGTAATTTTAAGCAACTTTCTAATTTACTCCTATTATCAATTTTTGTCATTCTCTTGGAATCTTTATTTAAAAAGCAGGAATGTAAAGCTTACGAACCAGCCCACTTTCGGTTCAGCACACTGGATAGTGCTTGCTTATTGGTGGCTACATTTAAAGGGACACTGAACCCAATTTTTTTCTTTTGTGATTCAGATAGAGCATGACATTTTAAGCAACTTTCTAATTTACTCCTATTATCAAATGTTCTTCATTATCTTGGAATCTTTATTTGAAAAGCAAAAAATGTAAGTTTAGATGCCAGCCCATTTTTGGTGAACAACCTGTGTTGTTCTTGCTGATAGGTGGATAAATTCATCCACCATTAAACAAGTGCTGCCCAGTGTGCTGAACCAAAAAAAAAACACGCTTAGATGCCTTTTTTCAAATAAAGATAGCAAGAGAACGAAGAAAAATTGATAATATGAGTAAATTAGAAAGTTGCTTAAAATTGCATGCTCTGTCTGAGTCAAGAAAGAAAAAATCTGGGTTCAGTGTCCCTTTAAAGGGACAGTCTAGGCCAAAATAAACTTTCATGATTCAGATAGAGCATGTAATCTTAAACATTTTTCCAATTTACTTTTATCACCAATTTTGCTTTGGTATTCTTAGTTGAAAGCTTAACCTAGGAGGTTCATATGCTAATTTCTTAGACCTTGAAGCCCACCTCTTTCAGATTGCATTTTAACAGTTTTTCACCACTAGAGGGTGTTAGTTCACATATTTCATATAGATAACACTGTGCTCGTGCACGTGAAGTAATCTGAGAGCAGGCACTGATTGGCTAGACTGCAAGTCTGTCAAAAGAACTGAAAAAAGGGGCAGTTTGCAGAGGCTTAGATACAAGATAATCACAGAGGTTAAAAGTATATTATTATAACTGTGTTGGTTATGCAAAACTGGGAAATGGGTAATAAAGGGATTATCTATCTTTTAAAACAATAAAAATTCTGGTGTAGACTGTCCCTTTAAGCCAGTGTTTTTCAACCAGTGTGCCGTGAGAGATCCTCAGGTGTGCCACGGCAGACTGACAACAGTGGGACATATTTTTTAAACTTTGCTTGTTTTTTACTCCCAGTGCAGGGGTAGTTTGTATGAGGCATGGCATAACAGCACAATACATACAGTATGTGTGTGTTTGTGTGTATGTGTATATATATATATGCTGTATTAGGCTACAATGTGTGATTTTTTTTAAATTTTGGGATGGTGGTGTGCCATAGAATTTTTTAATGTAAAAAAGTGTGCCACGGCAAAAAAAAGTTTAAAAATCACTGCTTTAAGCTACCAATAAGCAAGCATAACCCAAGTTCTCAACCAAAAATGGGCCAGCTCCTAAACTTTACTTTCCTGCTTTTTAAATAAAGATAGCAAGAGAGTGAATCAAAAATGATAAAAGGAGTAAATTAGAAAGCTGCTTAAAATTGCATGCTCTATCTGAATCATTAAATAAAAAATTTGGGTTTAGTATCCCTTTAAACTTTCATGAAACAGTGCATGTCATTTTTGAACAACTTTCCAAATGACTTCTATTATCTAATTAGCTTCATTGTCTTGGTATCCTTTGCTTAAAAACATTACTAGGTAGGCTCAAGAGCAGTACTACTCTAAAAATTAAAAAGTATCTAATTACAAAAAATAAAAAAATAAAAAATTACAAAAAATAACAAACACTAAATTACAAAAAATAACAAACGAAATTATCAAAAATAAAAAAGAATTACACCTCATCTAATAGCCCTATAAAAATAAAAAATCCCACCAAAAATAAAAAAAAATAGCCTACAATAAACTACCAATAGCCCTTAAAATGGCCTTTTGAAGGGTATTGCCCTAAGTTAAACAGCTCTTTTACCTGTAAAAATAATACAAAAACCCTCCCAACAGTAAAACCCCCCACCCAACCAACCCCCCAAAATAAAAAACCTAACTCTAACAAAAACCTAAGCTACCTATTACCCTGAAAAGGGCATTTAGCTCTTTTGCATTGCCCTGAAAAGGGCATTTAGCTCTTTTGCATTGCCCTGAAAAGGGCATTTAGCTCTTTTAAGAAAAGCCCAAACCCTAAACAAAAATCAAAAAATACCCAAAAAAGTTTAAAAAATCCTAACACTAAGCCCCGAAGATCCACTTACAGTTGCTGAAGGATCTTCATCCCGGCGGCTCCATCTTCATCCAGACGGCTCCATTTTCATCCAGGCGGCTCCATCTTCTTCCAAGTGGCATCTTCTATCTTCATCTCGGCGGCATCTTCTATCTTCATCCGGCAGCGTGGAGCGGGTGCATCCTAGAGACATCCAGCGAGGAGCATCCTCTTCATACGGTCGCCGCCGTATACTGAATCTTCAATGCAAGTTGGCGATTCAAAATGGCATCCCTTGCATTCCTATTGGCTGATTTTATTTTGGAAATTCAAATCAGCTAATAGGATGAGAGCTACTGAAATCCTATTGGCTGTTCAAATCAGCCAATAGGATGAGAGCTACTGAAATTCTATTGGCTATTCAAATCAGCCAATAGAATATGAGTAGCTCTCATCCTAATGGCTGATTTGAACAGCCAATAGGATTTCAGTAGCTCTCATCCTATTGGCTGATTTGAATTTGCAAAATCAAATCAGCCAATAAGAATGCAAGGGACGCCATTTTGCGTGAGATTCAGTATACGGCATCGACCATATGAAGAGAATGCTCTGCGCCGGATGTCTTCAGGATGGACCTGTTCCGCGCCGCCGGGATGAAGATAGAAGATGCCGCCTGGATGAAGATGGAGCCGCCTGGATGAAGATGGAGCTGCCGGGATGAAGATCCTTCAAGCGGGACTTCAGCAACTGTAAGTGGATCTTCGGAGGTTAGTGTTAGGATTTTTTTTTGGGTAGGGTTTTTTTTTTATTTTAGGGTTTGGGTTTTTCGTAAAAGAGCTAAATACCCTTTTCAGGGCAAAGCAAAAGAGCTAAATGCCCTTTTAAGAGCAATACCCGTACAAATGCCCTTTCTTTTCAGGGCAATGAGTAGATTAGATTTTATTAGATATTTTTTTTTATTTTGTGTGTTTGGGGGTGGGGGTTGGTAATGTTAGTGGGTCTTTGTAATTTTTTTTCCAGGTACAAGAGCTGTTTAACTTAGAGCAATGCCCTACAAAAGGCCCTTTTAAGGGCTATTGGTAGTTTATTATAGATTAGTTTTTTTTATTTTGGGGTGTTTTTTTTTTTTAATGGGTATTAGAATAAGAATAATTGTTATTATTTTTGATAATTCGCTTGTTATTTTTTGCAATTTTTTTTTTTTCGTTTTGGGGTGGGTTTTTCTTTTTAGAATAGACATTTTTTATTTTTAATGGGCAGCAAAAGAGCTGAATGTCCTTTTAAGGGCAATGCCCATACAAATGCCCCTTTCAGGGGTAGATTAAGTATTACTTTATTTTTATTTTGTGGGTTTGGGGCGTGGGGGTTTGTATAATGTTAGGGGGTGTTTCATTTTCTTTTTTAGCAAAAGAGCTGTTAACTTTAGGGCAATGCCCTACAAAGGGACACTGAACCCAATTTTTTTCTTTCGTGATTCAGATAGAGCATGCAATTTTAAGCAACTTTCTAATTTACTCCTATTATCAAATTTTCTTTGTTCTCTTGCTATCTTTATTTGAAAAAGAAGACAGCACTTTTTTATTGGTGGATGAATTTATCCACCAATCAGCAAGAACAACCCAGGTTGTTTACCAAAAATGGGCCTGCATCTAAACTTAAATTCTTGCATTTCAAATAAAGATACCAAGAGAATGAAGAACATTTGATAATATGAATAAATTAGAAAGTTGCTTAAAATCTCATGCTCTATACGAATCACAAAAGAAAAAAATTGGGTTCAGTGTCCCTTTAAGGGCCCACAAAAGGCCCTTTTAAGGGCCCTTGGTAGTTTATTATAGATTAGGGTTTTTTATTTTGGGGTGTTTTTTTTTAAAGGGAATTAGAATAGGAATTATTTTTATTGTTTTGGATAATTTCGTTTGTTAGTTTTTGTAATGGTAGGTTTTTTATTTTTTGTAATTTTAGTGTTTTTTTATTTTTTGTAATCTTAGGTAGTGTAAGGCAGCTTAGGTTTTAGTTCACAGATAAGGTTGTATTTATTTTATCTAGGTAGTTAGTAAATAGTTAATAACTATTTACTAACTAGTCTACCTAGTTAAAATAAATACCAACTTACCTGTGAAATAAAAATAAAACCTAAGCTAGCTACAATGTAACTATTAGTTCTATTGTAGCTAGTTTAGGTTTTATTTAACAGGTAAGTATGTATTTAGTTAATAACTAACTTTAATTTAGCTCTATTTTAAATATGTTAAAGTTAGGGGGTGTTAGGGTTAGGGTTACGTTAGGGTTAGGATTACGTTAGGTTTAGGGGTTAATATAGTTTAATTTAGGTTGTTGCGATGTGGGTGGCCAGATGTTTAGGGGTTAATAGCTTTATTTAGTTGCAGCGATGTCAGGGAGTGGCGGAATAGGGGTTAATAGATTTATTATAGTGTGGGCGATGTTGGGGTGCAGGGGAATAGGGGTTAATAACTTTAGTATAGTGGCGGCAATATTGGGAGCGGCAGATTAGGGGTTAATAGATTTATTTAGGTGGCGGCGATATCGGGAGCGGCAGATTAGGGGTTAATAACATTATGATCGGAACAGCCAATAGAATGCGAGCTCAATCTGATTGGCTGATCCAATCAGCCAATCGGATTGAACTTGAATCTGATTGGCTGATTCAATCAGCCAATCAGATTTTTCCTACCTTAATTCCGATTGGCTGATAGAATCCTATCAGCCAATCGGAATTCGAGGGACGCCATCTTGGATGACGTCATTTAAAGGGACCTCCATTCGGACTTAGGACGTCGTTAGAAGAGGATGGATCCGCGTCGGCTGCTTCAAGATGGTCCCGCTCCGCGCCGGATCGAAGAAGATAGAAGATGCCGCCTGGATGAAGATGTCTACCGGTCCGGATGCCCTCTTCTTGCCGGATAGGATGAAGACTTCAGACCCTCTGGAGGAGCTCTTCTGCCCGGATAGGATGAAGACTTCGGAGCCTCTTCTGGACGGATCAGTGATACCCGGCGTGGTGAAGACAAGGTAGGAAGATCTTTACGGGCTTAGTGTTAGGTTTTTTAAGGGGGGTTTGGGTTAGATTAGGGGTATGTGGGTGGCGGGTTGTAATGTTGGGGGGTATTGTATGTTTTTTTACAGGCAAAAGAGCTGTTTTCTTTGGGGCATGCCCCGCAAAAGGCCCTTTTAAGGGCTGGTAAGGTAAAAGAGCTGTAAAATATTTATTTTAGAATAGGGTAGGGCATTTTTTTTATTTTGGGGGGCTTTGTTATTTTTTAGGGGGCTTAGAGTAGGTGTAATTAGTTTAAAATTCTTGTTATTTTTTTTATTTTTTGTAATTTAGTGTTTGTTTGTTTTTGTAATTTAGTGTTTGTTTTTTTTGTAATTTAGTTTAGTTGATTTAATTGTAGATAATTGTAGATAGTTTAGTTAATTAATTTATTGATAGTGTTAGGTTTAATTGTAACTTAGGTTAGGATTTATTTTACAGGTAATTTTGTAATTATTTTAACTAGGTAACTATTAAATAGTTTTTAACTATTTAATAGCTATTGTACCTGGTTAAAATAAATACAAAGTTGCCTGTAAAATAAATATTAATCCTAAAATAGCAACAATATAATTATTATTTATATTGTAGCTATATTAGGGTTTATTATACAGGTAAGTATTTAGATTTAAATAGGATTAATTTATTTAATAAGATTTATTTTATTTCATTAGATTTAAATTATATTTAATTTAGGGGGGGGTTAGGGTTAGACTTAGCTTTAGGGGTTAATACATTTATTATAGTAGCGGTGAGGTCCGGTCGGCAGATTAGGGGTTAATAATTGTAGGTAGGTAGCAGCGACGTTGGGGGGGGCAGATTAGGGGTTAATAAATATAATATAGGGGTCGGCGGTGTTAGGGGCAGCAGATTAGGGGTACATAGGGATAACGTAGGTTGTGACGGACTACGGAGCGGCAGATTAGGGGTTAAAAATAATATGCAGGGGTCAGCGATAGCGGGGTCGGCAGATTAGGGTTTAATAAGTGTAAGGTTAGGGGTGTTTAGACTCGGGGTACATGTTAGGGTGTTAGGTGCAGACTTAGGAAGTGTTTCCCCATAGGAAACAATGGGGCTGCGTTAGGAGCTGAACGCTGCTTTTTGCAGGTGTTAGGTTTTTTTTCAGCTCA
The DNA here is from genome assembly GCF_027579735.1 of Bombina bombina. Classification (NCBI taxonomy): domain Eukaryota; kingdom Metazoa; phylum Chordata; class Amphibia; order Anura; family Bombinatoridae; genus Bombina; species Bombina bombina. The sequence goes on along the minus strand of NC_069501.1, from coordinate 1,122,684,427 downwards.
AAATGCCCCATTGTTTCCTATGGGGGAATCGTGTATGAGCACGTTTTTGAAGCTGGCCGCGTCTGTAAACAACGCTGGTATTTAGAGTTGCAGTGGCGGTAAATATGCTCTACGCTCCCTTTTTGGAGCCTAACGCAGCCCTTCTGAGAACTCTAAATACCAGCGTTGTTTAAAAGGTGCGGGGGGAAAAAAACACGCGTAGCTAACGCACCCCTTTGGCCGCAAAACTCTAAATCTAGCCGAGAGACTTCCTGCCCTTACTACTTACAGCTTAGAGGAGAGAAGGGAGATGATATGAAAGAAGCCTACAAGGGATTTAAAAAAGCAGAGGCTGAAAGCATTTTCACAAAAAGAGCAACACCATTACAATTATTATCATTACCTTGTATTTCTGCAGTGCTATACAGGTAGTACAATCAGGCCCGTCTTTAATATTGATTGGACCCTGGGCAAAAATTTTCTTGGGCCCACCACCCCATGCAATTTTGCTCTCCACCCCAACATCCCAAAAAACAACTAAATCATTTTTTATTATTATTATTAGCCCAGCGGTGGATCATCCACTGCTGGGCTAATCATTTAAAAATAAAAAAATGCAATATGTGAAACTGGACCTAAGCAGTACTAATAAGTAAATAAATATATAAATTCCTCCACTGTGGATTCATTTAATATTCTTTTGAATGTGATTCTGGTGTGAGGTTAGCTGTTAAAGAGATTTAGGGCAGCCAACAGGAGCAAAGCAAGGTAAAGACTGAGGAGGAAGCATGGGGGTGCAGACAAATATAAGTTTACTGACTGGAACAGCAGAACTACTATGGGAAGCTGTAAAATCTGAGACAGAGAGAAAATAAAAACTATAAAAATAAACCTTACATTAATGTGTGAAGTATCAGCATGACGCTATACATCAGCCACACCAGCACATGTCGCTTCTTTGCTAGGAACAAGTTCCCTCTCACCCTGAACTAGACAATGCTGCATAGGGAGGGGCGTGTGTGCACTAACTTATTCTTCCCACTGACACCTTTCTACAAAGCACTATTCCCCTAACAAACTTCAGTTAGTTGATCTTAGGGCCACAGCAGAAAGAGCAGGGCTAAGGGGACCAGTAGACTGGATGCTGTCTGTCCAAGGCTGCATGGATACAGTGTGAGATGAGTCACACAGCCTCAAGACTGAAGAGAGCAGTGTATGCAGCTGCACAGATGCTCAAATCCTCATGTGCCTGCCGCTCCAGCTTTCTGCTGCATGCGCCTACAGTCAGCCCTACCCAGAAACAATCCCCACCACCAGAGCAGTTACCTGGTAACAGTGGTAACCCCAGTAGGACCTTTTCTGATGCAGTGGGAAATGGCTGGATGCCGAGTTAGGGCTTTGCATTCAGTGCTGCACAGTGCACATCTAAAACAGCACATGGCACTAGCTTGGCATGTCACATGACACCGGCACGGTCTGGCACAGTTTTTAAAAAAAATATAAGCAGAGTACTTTTGACTGTGATAGTATTAGGACTGAATGTGTGTGTTCCCCATGTCACATCAGCAGTCTGACTCTTGGGCCCCTCAACAGAGACTGGGCCCAGGGCAGCTGCCCCTTTTGCCCTGTGTTAAAGACGGTCCTGAGTACAATAAATAAAGACAAAGTAGGAAAAATACTGGGGGAAAGGGTAACAGGGCCTGCTTCGTGCACAGTAAAAGGGGTCATAATCTGTAGCAGATGCAGTAGTTTGATGAAGCACTTTCTTACAGAAAGACGGTAAAATTAAAAAATAAGCTATCCTAAGATCCAACAATGACCTGCTCCTTGCATCTTCAGCTAGACAGCAGGATGTGCGGCAGATACCCTATGGAACACTCTCCCTCACACACTGTCAGACTTTCCCTTTACTGCCTTCTTTTAAAGATATTTTTGTTCAGGGAAACCTACTACCCAACTCATTAACACTTAACTAATAATTGCACTCATATTACTCTGTATTAAAGGGACAGTCTTCACCAGAATTTTTATTTTCTAAAAAGATAGATAATCGCTTTATTACCCATTCCCCAGTTTTTCATAACCAACACAGTAGTATTAATACACTTTTTACCTCTGTGATTACCTTGTATCTAAGCCTCTGCAAACTGCCCCCTTATTTCAGTTCTTTTGACAGACTTGCATTTTAGCCAATCAGTGCTGACTCCTAAGGAACTCCACGGGTGTGAGCACAATGTTATCTATATGGGACACATGAACTAGCGGTCTCTAGCTATGGAAAAAAATGGCGAAATGCATTCAGATAAGAGGCGGCTTTCAAGGGCTTAGAAATTAGCATTTGAGTCTACCTAGGTTTAGCTTTCAACTAAGAATAACAAGAGAACAAGCAAAATTGATGCAAAAAAGTAAAATTACATGCCCTATCTGAATCATGAAGTTTATTTTTGACTTGACTGTCCCTTTAACATAATTCTTACCCTTGCAGTCCTCACCTCCTGCTTCGTCATAACCCCAGTCATTCTGCAGAGGGAACAAGAAACAGTAGAAGAAATATCAGGGTGAAAAAGGTGCCAGAAGGAAACAAATTTAAATTAAGGGCCTCCCATCGTAGAACACGGGTGGGAGCTGTGGACTCTTCCCATACAGATGGAAATTATCAGGTAAGCATAATTTATGTTTTCCATCTTAATATGGGAAGAGTCCACAGCTGCATTCCTTACTTGTGGGAAACATATACCCAAGCTCTAGAGTACACAGAATGTTAACGGGAGGGAAAAAAGAGAGGCGGACCCTAATCTGAGGGCACCACAGCCAGCAAAACCTTTCTCCTGAAGGCTTCTTTCGCAGAAGCAAAAACATCAAACTTGTAAAACTTTGGAAAAAGTATGTAAGGAGAACCAGGTAGCCGCCTTACAAATCTGATCCATAGAGGTCTCATTTTTGAAGGCCCAAGAGGAAACCACTGCTCTCGTAGAATGAGTCGTAATCCTTAGAGGAGGCTTATGTCCTGCTGTTTCTATGCTAAACGGATGACACTCCTCAGACAAAAAGATAAGCTACTCAAAGAGGCCCTCTGACCCCTACGCTTCCCGAAAAAGAGAACAAATAGAGAAAGAGGTTTGTCTAAATTCCTTCGTGGCCCAAAGATAGAACTTCAAGGCACAAACCACATCCAGAAATACGTTATAAATGTTCCTTCAACAAAGAAGGATTAGGACATAAAAAAGGAACCACAATAGAAAACTGCCCCTTCAGGGGACTTGCAGAAAAGCCCTTCTCCAGTTCATCCTGGAGAACAGAATAAGTAGGTCCTCCACACCTTATGATAGATGCGACGAGCAACCAGCTTATGAGTTGGATTGAGAGTAAAAATAACTCTCTCATAAAACCCTCTCTTGGCTAGGACTAAGCGTTCAGTCTCCACGCAGTCAGCCTCAGGGAATCTAGACATTTATGAACAAAGAGACCTTGGTCAGCAGATCCCTGCGACAAGGTAACTTCCACAGAGGAGATGATGACATCCCCACTAGATCCGCGAACCATATCCTTCACGGCCAAGACGGAGTAGTCAGTATCACTGACGCCTGCTTGACTCAAGCCACTACACCAGGAAGTAGTGGTAACGGTCGGAAAGGATAAATTAGATTGGATCTCCAAGGCACCGCTAATGCATCTGTTAGCTCCGCCTGAGGATCCCTGTACCTCAACCCCTATCTGGGCAGCTTGGTATTGAGATGTTATAAGATCTTCCTCTTGCAAATCTCTGCAAACATTCAGAATTGAAAGACCATTCTCCCGGATGAAAGGATTGTCTGCTGAGGAAATCCGTTTCCCAGTTGTCCACACCCATAATGTGGATCGCTGACAGCGAACAAATGCAGGTCTCTCCCACACGAGAATCTGAGATACTTTCCTCAAAACTAGGGATCTTCTCATTCCCCCCTGATGGTTGGTGTAAGGCACCGAGGATATATTGTTTGATTGGAATCTGATTAACTGGGACAAACCCAGCAGAGGCCAAGCCTTCAGAGCATTGTATATTGCCCAAAGATCCAAAATGAGATCAGGAGGGAGCTTTACCTCCTGAGACCAGAGGCCCTGTGCCTTCCTGGCACCCCAAACAGCTCCCCATCCTGACAGACTCGCAACCGTAGTCACAATCACCCAGGATGGTCTTGAGACGGACAACCTTCAGGACAAGTGATCAGAACAAAGCCACCAAAATTGTGATTCTCCCGATTGGTTGTCCAGAGAAATCTGTTGAGACAGATCCGAATGATCGCTGTTCCACTAGTTCAGCATGCGCAGTTGCAACAGTCTGAGGTGAAACCTGGCAAAGGAAATGATGTCCAAGATGGACACCATGAGGCCAATCACCTCCATACATCTAGCCACAGATGGTCTTAAGGAGATATGGAGGGCAAAACATGTTGAAGCTAGCTTGCAACGTTTCTGGTCTGTTAGAAATATTCTCATGTCTATGGAGACTATTATAGAGAATTCTACCCTGGTACTTGATACAAGAGATCTGCCATCCATGGGATTGAAGAAGACAGAGGAGATATTCAGAATGGTCCACTCTTCAAAAAATTTCTAGCTAGACCAAACAGAAGGGCAATAAACTGGAAGTGCTGGTCCAGGAATGCAAACCTTAAGATTTGGTACGAGAAGAGAGCATCCTTCAGATCTATCGGGGTCATGAACTACCCCTCTCAAATGAGGAGAAGAGAGGACCTTATTGTCTCCATCTTAAACGAGGGGACATTTGAAAACCTGCTTAAGCACTTTAGGTCCAGAATCGGACAGAAAGTTCCCTCCTTCTTAGGGACCACAAAAAGGTTTGAATAGCATCCTAAACTTCTCACTGCGATAGGCACCGGGACAATAATTCCTAGAGGACAAATCCCGTACACACCCCAGAAAGGCTTCCCTCCTTTCTGGTCAGGAAGACAGGATGAATCTGCCCTTGGGTGGCTGAGACTTAAAACCTATCTTGTACCCCTGAGCTATGACCTCCAGGACCCATGGATCCTGCACGTCCCTGAACCAAGCGACTGAAAAGAGCAACATACTGCCCCCTACACGATCCAGAAGAGGACCGGGGACAGCCCATTCATGCCGACGTAGACTCGCTGGGCTTCTTGCTCTGCTTGATTTATTCCCGGACTGAGCCGGCTTCCAAGAGCTCTTGGTTTGCTCTGGCTTAGCGGAGGACTGCTGACATGGGCTTTATCAGAACGAAAAGAACTTAGATTAGTTCATATACTCTTGCGGTAGGAGGGCACCCTTGCCCCCTGTGACCGTGGAGATAATTTGAGTCCAGGCCTGCACTAGACAAAATCATTCCCTTAAAGGGAGGGAAGAAGTCTAGACTTAGAAGTCATATCCGCAGACCATGACTTCAGTCAGAGCCCGATGGGCCTGAACAGAAAAAGCTGAAGCCATAGCATTCAAGCAAATAAACTGCCTAATAGCAGCACAGTTAAAAGAATTAACAACCCTCAAGGCTGTAAATCTTTTCTGAGTAACATTGAGGGGATCCTCCACCCAGATCAAATCCTATAAGGAGTCACACCAGAAGGTAGTTTCTCCAGTAAACGCTGCAACAGCCTCCGCCGGTGGAAACAAATATCCCGTATGTTAAAAAATCTTTCTTAATAGAGTTTCCATCTTTTATCCATGGGCTCTTCAAACGAAGAACTATCCTCAAGCGGGATAGTAGTACGTTAAGCAAGGGTGAAGATAACGCCATCCCATTTAGGGACGGGACCTCACATCTCCATTGAGAGTCTAGGACAGGGGACAATTTGTTAAAGGGAGAAGAGGGGGAAAAGAAATCCAATCCTGTCCCATCCATTCTTAATAAAGTTCGCCATCTAACAGGAGCAGGAAAGGATAAGATATCACCCTGTCCTCAAACTCTATCCAATTTAGGAATTAAAGGTTCATCAGGCAATTTGGCCTCTGGAACCTCTGAATTCGCCAAAAACTTCCTTTAGAAGAAAGCGCAAATTCCTAAACTAAAGTCTGGTTCCTCCGCAGTTGGAGGTTTAGAGGCAGCAGACTCCGACCCAGAATGTTCATACTCTGAAGTCTCAGAAAGAACTTCATCCTCGGATAACCCTCAGTTAAATCCAATAAATTATCTGATGTACTCTGGGAAGGAGTGCAATATGTAACCTTTCGCTTGCACTTAGCAGGGCAAGGTAAAGCATTAAAGGCCGCAGACACCGCCGTCTGAACTGTGCAGTAATGTCTGGTGAAAAAAGGCCCCCTCCAGATGGAGGATCAACAATGCTATGGGAAAACTGCATGTGTAGAGATACGGGTACGCATGTGTAGAGATATAGGGTACGCACCTCACTGGACATCAACTCCTCAGAGGTGGACGGCTCTGTGGTATCAAACATGTTTGATATTATCACATTATCAAGGAATATGGAACATAATTGAGAGGGCGGAACTAAGGCCTCCTCACTATATAAACAGGAATTACTCATTAGGAATAGAGGGAATGCCCTCTAATGTAACAGAATCCTCCATCGCTAGTGCAATAACCGGAGAACTAGAGAAATAAAACATCTTATTTTATTAAAAAAAACAGCACCCTTCTACCCTAATGGCTGGGGGAACTCACCACCTCCTATGACCCAGACAGTACAGAGATTTATGACTCCTCTCTGATAGACACCCGATCAGGAAAAAGGGAATGAATCACATGGTGCACAATACAGGACCATCCCTGCAATGAGAAAGCGCTCCAAGCTTGTAAGCTGCATGGCTCTCAAAGTGAAAGTGAAACCTGTATATTCCATAACAGCCTATGCGCCCATAACATCTCACACATAAAAGCAGCATAAAATCAAATAAACATATGAGATTATTCCCCCCTGTTCAATAATCCCCCTAATGAGATATTAACCCTTGATTCTATACAGATAAAAGAAGTCGCACTGTGACCCTGTCTTCTTGCGTTATCATACATGTATAAAATATGCAACGATCTTACCAGAATCTACGCCGTGGAACAGGAACACGGCCCTTCAAGTGTGACAGATAGTAGCATCGCCTCTGACATGGACTTGACTGAAGAAAGCAGGCAGCGAAACTCGTCAATGCTGATTGCCTATGGAGCTGTTAAAGGGACATAATACTCATATGCTAAATCACTTGAAACTGATGCAGTATAACTGTAAAAAACTGACAGGAAAATCTCACCTGAGCATCTCTATGTAAAAAGGAAGATATTTTACCTCACAATTTCCTCAGCTCAGCAGAGTAAGTTCTGTGTAAAAAGTTATACTCAGCTGCAGCCCAGCTGCAGGTAAAAAAAAAATTAAGAAATGAACAGCAGCCAATCAGCATCAACAGTGCTGAGGTCATTAACTCTTTTACTGTGATCTCATGAGATTTCCCTTAACTCTCATGAGATTTCATTGTAAACTTCCTTACTCTGAATAGGGAAATAAGATGAGTATGCACGAAAGCTCACTCCTTCCGCTGTCCCGGGACAGACATACTGATTTGCTGCTTAGAAGTCCTTTACAATGGGATGTGGCTACTGAGAAACTTTTGAGGTAAAATATATTTCTTTTTTACATAGAGATGTTCAGGTGATATTTTCTAGTCAGCTTTTTACAGCTATACTGCATCACTTTAAAGTGTTTAAACATTTTGGTATTATGGCCCTTTAATATGAATCGGGATGGTTTCGCAGAAAGACTCTCCCTGCATCTCCGGACTCTAATTTTCATCCATGCTCTCACTGAGAGGCTGACAGGACTACTTAAAACTCCAGTCCCATCTCGAAGAGTACTACCCTCCATAAGAGACTACTCCGAAATTTTTTAACACTTCTCTGCCAACCTCCTGTGACGAAAAGCAAAGAATGACTGAGGTTATGAGGAAGTGGGGGAGGTATTTAAGCCTTTGGCTGGAGTGTCTTTGCCTCCTCCTGGTGGCCAGGTTAAGTATTTCCCACAAGTAAGAAATGCAGCTGTGGACTCTTCCCATATTAAGATGGAAATTAATAGTTTAAAGTAACATTAAGATATATTTTGCTTTTGTTTAAAAAAAAATGTGATTGTACCACACTCACTGTAGAGCCTAAAATGCACATTCTGTAACCTAGGTTTATAAAATGCTGCAACGTAAATAGCTTGTTTAGGCAATTCACAGCATTTTTTTTACAGCAAAGCAAAATGGAATAGTAAAGTAAAAATGAAACCTCCATGATTTAGACAGAGCTTGTGAGTTTCATGCCCCTTTAAGGAAGCACCTTTTTGGTTCTTATGTGCTGCCAAAATCTATGGCCTAGATTACAAGTCAAATGCAGCTGACAACGTACGCTGTGTTATTTGCGCTCATATCCTATAAACAATAACTCGCTATTGGGTATTAAAAGTTGTTGGTTGAAATGCATTTTAGCCAAAGTGAAAAGTTTAAAGGGACACTCAAGTCAAAATTAACTTTCTTTTTTCAGATAGAGCATGCCATTTTAAACAACTTTCCAATTTACTTCCATTAAATGGAAAACTAAACCCAATTTTTTTCTTTTATGATTCAGATAGAGCATGCGATTTTAAGCAACTTTCTAATTTACTCCTATTATCAATTTTTATTCTTTCTCTTGCTATCTTTATTTAAAAAGCAGGAATGTGATGCATAGGAGCCAGCCCATTTTTGGTTGAGAACCTGGGTAATGCTTGCTTATTGGTGGGTAAATGTAACCCTCCAATATACAAGCACTATCCATGGTGCTGAACCTAAAATGGGCTAGCTGCTAAGATTTACATTCCTGCTTTTAAAATAAAGATAGCAAGAGAATAAAGAAAAATTGATAATAGGAGTAAATTAGAAAGTTGCTTAAAAGTTCATGCTCTATCTGAATCATGAAAGGTTCAGTTTCCCTTTAACAAAATGTGCAGTCTTTTTATATTTAAACTTTTTGAGTCACCAGCTCCTACTGAGCATGTGCAAGAATTCACAGAATAAGCTTATATGCATTTGTGATTGACTGATGGCTGTCACATGGTACGTGCATGCATTTGTGATTGGCTGATGGCTGTCACATGGTACAGGGGGAGTGGAAATATACATTACTTTTAAAATTGTCAGAAAAAAAATCTACTCATTTGAAGTTCAGACTAAGTGCTATTGCATTGTCTTGTTATCTTGCATTTGTTGATTATGCAAATCTACTGTGTTGACTGGTCCTTTAATGAAAGCATTTTGAAAGCACCTAATACTTAAAGGGCCAGTCAGGACAGTCTAGTCCCAATAATTATATTTTACTACGTATTGTTACACACCACTCAAGCATCTTGCAACGGGTTCCACATCTATAAGCTTTTAAGACGTACATGAAACTTTTAAATAATCATTTGTTGGCAGCAAAAAAATGGCCACCAAGCTCCGCCCACAGCTTTCTTCTTGTCCAGTTAGCCGTTTTCTGGTATGACAGTTTAGCAGTGCACGTTTAATATTTTTCAGTTAGCTATTTTAAATTGCACAATTCAGCATGTAAGCGTAGGAAAACTTATTTAACAGTTGATCGTTATTGGAGAAACTTAAGATCACAAAATATACAATGAAAAGGTGGGCGGGGCTCAGCAGCCATTTTCAGCTCCTAACAATCGATGAATATTTGAAATGTTTCATGTACTTCTTACAAACGTATAGATGCGAGACCAGTTGCAGGATACTTCTCTGGTATGTAACAATAAGTAATCAAAATGATGTATTGGGTCTAGACTGTCCCTTTAAAGGAGTGCCCCCTATACTTTTAACGGTAATCAGTACTAGTGCGCTCATTGTGCTTGAAATACAAGTTATTAGTTAAGTGATGAGCTCACATGCAATCTAAAATACCACTTTTGCATCAAGTACTTCTGAAAACCAAGTATTGACTCTTATTGTTTCCTATTGAGCATCTGAAGTCATGGAAGGTGCATAGCAAAGAACATAACCGAAATCTCCACTATTTAAGGTGAACTTTTGCCCTCCATTGGCTTTGCGCTTCAGAGTTATCAAAAATGTATTTTATTGTGGGCCTTTATAGAACTTTATCTGAGGGAAAGAACTTATCTTCTCTGTCTGACATGAATACTGTATGCATTATATTACCACATGCACAATATTTATTAACCCTGGACTTGTAATACAAGAGCATTTTTTACATCTCACGTGTAATCTGGCCCTATGTTTCTTTTGTCCCTTTACATGGGGTTAAGAAAAGAGCTAAAAAATATGGCATGTTTCATTTTCTTTGATAGCGACAAGAATCAGGTAAACCCACAAGGGATTCAGCAATATCCTTCTCAATGAGACATGCAGCACAAGAATCTGTATGAAACTTAAAGGGCCACTGTAAGTAAATATTTTCTATGCCTGTTACTAACTAACTACCCCAAATACGCTTTTTATCAATAGCATTTCATTAACATATCTCTACCGTATATCAGAAATCTTGTCTGCAAATTTAATTGTTTTCCAAACCCACTTCGTGAGTATCCTTTGCTCTGTACCAATCCGCTTACAATACCTAGGTTTCAAAATGGCGCTTTAAACACAAAGTTATTGGTTTAAGTATTTTGAACACGCAGTGCTGAAAATAGTGGGCAGGATAACGTGACATCATCGGCGAATAAAATATATAACTTTTAGAACGTTATGAAACTTCGTTTTGGAGAAAATATAGGTCAGTAGGTTTTAATTAATGTTTATTAACTTTAATATGTTAGTTGTTTAGCTTAAAAATTATAACAGAACGTAATCCTTTAAGAGTTTTATGGGCTAACGCCGTAGACTAAAGTGCTAAAAAGTACACTAACACCCATAAACTACCTATTAACCCCTAAACCGAGCCCCCCTCCCCCACATCACAAACAATCTAAAAAAAAAATGTAACCCCTAATCTGCCGAACCGGACATCGCCGCCACTATAAAAAATATATTAACCCCTAAACCGACGCCCTCCCGCATCACAAACACTTCATAAATTTTATTAACCCCTAATCTGCCGTCCCTAACATCGCCGACACCTACCTACATGTATTAACCCCTAATCTGCCGCCCCCAACTTCGCCGCAACTATATTAAATGTATTAACCCCTAAACCTAAGTCTAACCCTAACCCTAACACCCCCTTACTTAAATATAATTTAAATAAATCTAAATAAAATAACTAACATTAATTAAATTATTCCTATTTAAAACTAAATACTTATCTATAAAATAAACCCTAAGATAGCTACAATATAACTAATAGTTACATTGTAACTAGCTTAGGATTTATTTTTATTTTACAGGCAACTTTGTATTTATTTTAACTAGGTAGAATAGTTACTAAATGTTATTAACTATTTAATAGCTGCCTAGTTAAAATAAAGACAAATTTACCTGTAAAATAAATCCTAACCTAAGTTACAATTACACCGAACACTACACTATAATTAAATTAATTACCTAAACTAAATACAATTAAAAAAATTATCTAAAGTACGGAAAAAAACACTAAATTAGAGAAAATAATAAAATAATTACAAGTTTTTTAAACTAATTACACCTACTCTAATCCCCCTAATAATATAAAAAAGCCCCCCCAAATAATAAAAATCCATACCCTATAGTAAATTACCAATAGCCCTTAAAAGAGCCTTTTGCAGGGCATAGCCCTAAAGTAATCAGCTCTATTACCTGTAAAAAAAAGTACAATACCCCCCAACATTAAAACCCACCACCCACACACCCAACCCTACTCTAAAACCCACCCAACCCCCCCTTAATAAAACCTAACACTAACCCCTTGAAGATCACCCTACCTTGAGAAGTCTTCACCCAGCCGGGCCAAAGTCCTCAACGAGGCCGGGCGAAGTGGTCCTCCAGAGGGGCAGAAGTCATCATCGAAGCCGGGAAGAAGAGGTCCTCCAGATGGGCAGAAGTCTTCATCCAGGCGGCATCTTCTATCTTCATCCATCCGGCGCGGAGCGGCTCCATCTTCAAGACATCCGACGCGGAGCATCCTCTTCCAACGAAGTCCAACTGAAGAAGGTTTCTTTAATTGACGTCATCCAAGATGGCGTCCCTTCAGTTCCGATTGGCTGATAGAATTCTATCAGCCAATCGGAATTAAGGTAGAAAAAATCCTATTGGCTGATGCAATCAGCCAATAGCATTGAAGTTCAATCCTATTGGCTGATCTAATCAGCCAATAGGGTTGAGCTGGCATTCTATTGGCTGATTGGATCAGCCAATAGAATGCAAGCTCAATCCTATTGGCTGATTGCATCAGCCAATAGGATTTTTTCTACCTTAATTCCGATTGGCTGATAGAATTCTATCAGCCAATCGGAATTGAAGGAACGCCATCTTGGATGACGTCATTTAAAGGAACCTTCATTCTTCAGTTGGACTTCGTTGGAAGAGGATGCTCCGCATCGGATGTCTTGAAGATGGAGCCGCTCCGCACCGGATGGATGAAGATAGAAGATGCCGTCTGGATGAAGACTTTTGCCCGTCTGGAGGACAACTTCGCACGGCTTCGTTGAGGACTTCGGCCTGGCTGGGTGAAGACTTCTCAAGGTAGGGTGATCTTCAAGGAGTTAGTGTTAGGTTTTATTAAGGGGGGATTGGGTGGGTTTTAGAGTAGGGTTGGGTGTGTGGGTGGTGGGTTTCAATGTTGGGGGGGTATTTGTACTTTTTTTTTTACAGGTAATAGAGCTGATTACTTTGGGGCAATGCCCCGCAAAAGGCCCTTTTAAGGGCTATTTGTAATTTAGGGCTTTTTATTATTTTGAGGGGCTTTTTTATTTTATTAGGGGGATTAGATTAGGTGTAATTAGTTTAAAAAACTTGTAATTATTTTATTAATTTCTGTAATTTAGTGTTGTTGTTTTTTTCGTACTTTAGATACATTTTTTTTAATTGTATTTAATTGTATTTAGTTTAGGGAATTAATTTAATTATAATGTAGTGTTAGGTGTAATTGTAACTTAGGTTAGGATTTATTTTACAGGTAAATTTGTATTTATTTTAGCTTGGTAGTTATTAAATAGTTAATAACTATTTAATAACTATTGTACCTAGTTAAAATAAATACAAAGTTGCCTGTAAAATAAATATAAACCCTAAGCTAGCTACAATGTAACTATTAGTAGATATCTTAGGGTTTATTTTATAGGTAAGTATTTAGTTTTAAATAGGAATAATTTAATTAATGTTAGTTATTTTATTTAGATGTATTTAAATTATATTTAAGTTAGGGGGTGTTAGGGTTAGGGTTAGACTTAGGTTTAGGGGTTAATACATTTAATATAGTTGCGGCGACGTTGGGGGCGGCAGATAAGGGGTTAATAAATATAATATAGGGTTCGGCGATGTTGGGGGCAGCAGATTAGGGGTTCATAAGTATAATGTAGGTGGCGGCGGTGTCCGGAGCGGCAGATTAGGGGTTAATAATGTTATGCAGGTGCCGGCGATGTCGGGCGGTAGATTAGGGGTTAATAAGTGTAAGATTAGGGGTGTTCATACAGCATAAAATACTTGTTGATTTATTAACTGTGCATTTGCCACTGAGGATCAAACCGTGATTGGAACATGTATGTAGTTTGATATGTGGATCCAGAAATTAGTAGGCCCGGAGCAATGGAAAACAAGAGGAAAGTAAATGACAAGTTACAACTTGAGACACATGTGGCGAGGGGAATTCTAACTATACTTGTAATATGTGTCTTTTTTTTCTTGTTTGCTGTTCAGCCATAAAGGTTGCTCCTTCACTCAAAGGAATATGTAATTCATGCACTCAATTAAACCTATGTCTGCTATGTCATTTTCAGTAACATGGTATTTAGGAAAGTTATTCATGCTGACCATTTGTCAAGCATCTGTTTCCTGCATGCTTGCTCTGAACTGAACTAAATTATGCGGACACAATATTACACGCTTTTTCAAACAGAGGGCAAAAAGATGTAAAAAGCTTTTTTACCAACTGACACATACTGCAAGAACAAATCTATTAAAGGGACATTGTAATGCAAAAATTATATATGCTCAACATTATTACATCATACAATGTTTGCATTACTGTTCCAAGCTTACGAGTTTAAACCCTGACAAGCAAGCATGACAGCTCCTGAGCAGCACCCAGTTAATCATCCAATCAGAAGCAGCAGCTGCATGTAGCTGCCATTCATAAGCCCTGTCCTGCTGAATGGCAATAATAAGCAACATCACCAAACTAACACAAATGCTAAAGACATAAATGCTACCTGCTCAATCAGTTAAGAAAAGAATGATAAGCACTTTTATACTAAAAAATCCAACAAACACACGCATCCACTGCTGTTACAAACAACGATGGGCCAGATTACAAGCAAAGTGTTATTTAACCCTCCCTCTCGAGAGCTAACTGGCTAGAAGTAAGCTTTTTGTGGGTGTCAGGTAGTGCTCGTATTACACGTTAAGGGTAAACAGTTTTTGCTCTTGCGTAACCTGACGAGCGTAAAAAGTCAAACTTAAAGGATAAAACACACCCACATGTGTTTAATCATGCCTCTAAGGGGGTGTGTTTTATCCTTTGTTCTAATTGGTTATACATTGTATAAAGGTTTAGGAGATAGTAATGTGCCTATATGCCTGAGGAAACAGTGATTTTATAGCCGAGAAACGCGTTGCATTAGGGGGGCTACATGTTTATGCCCTCCTATCACTTGAAGCTTTTGTTTTTATGTGAGTTTTAATAAACCTTGTGTTTTACATACGCCAAGTGTTAGCACCTTACTTTTATCCCTATCGCTCTTTGGGGCGAACTGCATTCAGTACTTCATCTGGGTAGTGCATCTGGTGTTCCTGAGTGTTACCTGCTGCCTACACCCTGAGTTATTAGCCTGCTACCACAAGCACACAAGGGTGTGAGTATCCATTTGGCTTTCTATTCAGCGTGGGATTTGTTACATCTCTGATCTACACATGAGGCGCCCCTTTGTCTTTCGTATCCATGTCTAGAGCCTGATTGAGAGTGATCTGCAAGAAGGAGAGCAGCCCTGTATCTGGAAATTATGGACTAATCATTTTGTGAGATAAGAATATCTCTGACCTGTCCTCTCATATATTGGACTTGTACTGTAGTTGCGATATTTTATATTACTTTTTATGCATTTGCGATTGATCTGATGCATTTGTGATTGATCATATGTTATTTATTTTATTTGTTTTAAATGTATTTTGTGGGTTTTTTTCCTTTTAGATGGTCATATATTCATTTATGTAGTAGAGAGCGCCCCCTAGCTTGGTTAATTTTACTTTATAAACTTTGCTTAATTAATTGACTAATCCCCACTCAATTTTGTTTTATCTGCATCTATCCCTTTGATCTAGTTATAGTTCTTAATTTTCTCACCTGTGTGTCACTCATCTCCCTGTCTCCACTCAGTTAATTTAACTCAGCTGTCTACAGAAGCCCTATAAATTTAAGATCTGCTTTAGGGATAGCATTTGCTGGGTTTAGCATTTGCAGAGAACACCATCTCTCTAAGTGACATCTCTCTAAGCTGCCATCTCTCTAAGTGACATCTTTAAGTGGCAGTGCTAAGAATTAATCAAGAATTACAAACAGGACAGAATGCTACTTATTCAAGCCTAAACTAACCCTGCTATTTCATTTACAGTCAGTGACATCTTTAAGTGGCAGCACTAAGAATAAGTCAAGAATTGAACAAGATTTGAAGAAGATTTGAGGCAAGCTAAATATTTTCTCTTCAAAACCAAAATTTTGCACTTAAAATTCTGCTATGTTTTCAGAACTGCTTTTCCTTTTCACAGTCGCATGCCTATTCCACAAGCATGCTCACATGCTCATACCTTACCCTTCTCCACGTGCAGTTTATATTGGCCCCTCTCTCCTTTCCTCTACTTACCTTAGCTCTCATGAACTACTTTCTATTTTAAAATCTATGTCAGTAAACTGCACCACCTCACAGAAATACCCCCACTGCTATAAATCTCATTCTCACCTACTCTTTTTTTCCATCTTGCTGCTATTAGCATCAGGTGACATCTCTTCAAATCCTGGGCCCACCCTCATTACCATTACGCAATCATGCACTCCTTATAGAAACTTTAATAAAAGCAACACACATAACCTCATTTCCATCCAATGCATCCCATACCCACACACTCCTTTCACTTGCGCACTATGGAACTCTCGCTCTGTCTGCAACAAACTTACAACCATTCATGACCTGTTCATTTCAAATGCTTTCACCTTTTTAGCAATTACCGAAACCTGGCTATATCCTTCTGACACCGTTTAAACTGCTGCTCTCACACATGGTGGTCTTCACTTTAGCCATACCCCTAGGCCAGGTGAGAAACGTGGCAGCGGTGTTGGGATCCTGCTCTCCCCCTCCTGCACTTATCAGCACCTTCCTCCAATCCCATCTCTCTCCTTTTCCTCCTTTGAAGTCCACTGTATTCGCCTGTTCTCCCCCCTCTCCCTCAAAGTGGCAGTCATCTATCGCCCTCCTGGACCGACCTCCCAATTCCTTGACAACTTTGCCGCCTGGCTTTCTCACTTTCTCTCTACAAATATACCAACCCTAATTCTTGGGGACTTCAAAATTCCCATTGACAACCCGTCTGTCCCTGCTGCCTCTAAACTTCTTTCACTCACATCCTCCTTCGGTCTCTCACAATCCACCCTATGCCCTACCTACCGTGATGGATACTCCATCGACCTGGTATTTTCCTACCTCTGTTCTATTTCTGACCTCACCTGTCGCCCTTTTCCCATTTCAGACCATCACCTGGTCACCTATAATATTAATGCAACAGCTAAACCCACTCCTCCATCCCGCCCCTGCACCTGTATAAATCTACATGTGGTGGATCTGCTACAATTTTCAAAAATCATTCAAGATCTCCTCCCTCACACTTCCACTATAACCTGCCCTGATCTTGCAACAGCCCACTATAACAAAACTCTCTCCTCTGCACTAGACACACGTGCCCCTCCCCAGCTGCGCAAAACATCCCGCCGTCAGTTGCAGCCCTGGAACTCTCAGCAAACACGCTATTTGCAAAAATGCTCCCGTACTGCTGAGCGTGTCTGGAGGAAAACTCACTCTGAACCTGATTTCATACACTATAAGTTTATTCTACGTTCATACACTTCTGCCCTTCACTTAGCCAAGCAAACCTACTTCTCTTCTCTCATATATACTCTTTCCTCAAACCCTAAACGACTCTTCTCCACCTTTAACTCTCTCCTCTACCCACCAGCTTCACCCCCCCATCTGTCTTTAATGCTCAAGACCTGGCAGACTACTTTTTAAACAAAACATTACTATCCGAAGCAAAATCCCAACACCAACCTGCAATATTACATCAACAGGCCCAGTTACTCCCTCTGCATCTTCCATCCAGCCACTGAGAATGAAGTTTCTTCCTTACTATTTTTCTCACGCCTCACTACCTGCCTGCTCGACTCTATCCCTTCCCATCTAATACCCTCCCTATCTTCCACACTCCTGCTCTTACCCACATCTTAAACCTATCTCTCTCTACCGGCTCATTCTCATCTTCTTTAAAACACGCAAAAGTCACTCCCATATTCAAAAAACCCTTCCTCGACCCTAATTTTCCTGAAAGCTACCGCCCCATATCACTGCTTCCACTAACATCAAAACTCCTTGAAAATCTAGTTTAAAATCGCCTAACCCACTTCCTTTCCGCCAACTCCTTGCTTGACCCCCTGCAATCCGGATTCCACCCCAAACACTCAACTGAGACTGTCCTTACCAAGGTTACTAACGATCTTCTCTCTGCTAAAAATATTGGCCACTACTCTATACTAATCTTACTTGACCTCTCAGCTGCCTTCGACACAGTTGACTACCCCCTCCTCCTACAGACTCTTAGCTCTTTTGGCCTCTGTGACACTGCTCTTTCTTGGATTCACTCTTATCTTTCTCACAGGTCTTTTTCTGTGTCATTTGCCGGCGACTCCTCCTCTTCAATGCCTCTGTCTGTTGGAGTACTTCAAGGATTTGTTCTGTGTCCTCTTCTCTTCTCCATGTATACTTCTTTGCTGGGTAAACTTATCAACAGTTATGGCTTCAAATATTACCTCTATGCTGATGACACCCAGATCTACCTCTCCACCCCTGCTCTCTCTCCCTCTGTCCTTTCTCATGTCAGCGACTGCTTATCTGGTATTTCTTCCTGGATGGCCTCTCACCACCTAAAGATTAACATGTCCAAGACTGAGCTCCTACTTATGCCCCCTCAAGCTCTACGCCGACATGTGACTTCTCTATCCCTGTTGACGGCATCACCATTTTTCCATCGCCCCAAGTCCGCTGCCTCAGAGTTACACTTGACTCAAATCTATCATTCGCCCCCCATATCCAATCGCTTTCTACATCCTGACGCAACCATCTATGCAATGTTTCCAAGATTCAACCTTTTCTGTGGGCTAACACCACAAAGCAAATAATCCACTCCCTTGTTATTTCCCAACTTGACTACTGCAATAACCTTACTGGACTTCCTCTTTCCCGCCTCTCCCCCCTTCAATCCATCCTAAATGCCTCTGCCAGGCTGATCCACCTTTCCCGTCGCTCTGTATCTGCTGCACCTCTCTGCGAGGCCCTTCATTGGCTCCCCATTCACAGCAGAATTAAATTCAAAATTCTCACCCTTGCATACAAAGCACTCACCAACACCGCTCCCCTCTACCTATCCTCTCTAATCAACAAGTATACTCCAGCCCGCCCACTAAGATCCAACAATGACCTGCTCCTTGCATCTGAGACTATCACCTCCTCTCATGCTAGACTGCAGGACTTCTGTCGTGCAGCACCTACCCTCTGGAACACTCTCCCTCGTGCTGTCAGGCTTTGCCCTAATCTTTCTTCCTTTAAATGTTCTCTGAAGACTTTTCTGTTTAGAGAAACCTACCACCCAACTCAATAATAAATTAATTTCACTTACCTAACAACATTTCCCTCATCTAACTCTGTATTAACATCTTTCTCAATCTTGCAGTCCTCACCTCCTGTTTCTCAACCTCCTACCCTTCTAGACTGTAAATTCCCATGGGAATAGGGCCCTCAATTCCTCCTGTATGTGTTTGGAAATGTTGTCCTGTCTCTTAGAAGTTTTATATTATTGTTTTATTTAAATGAATTGTATCCATAAACAGCGCTGCGGAATATGATGGCGCTTCATAAATAAAGTATAATAATAATAATGCCACCCAGCAGACAAAATTTTCTGTGGAGAACACTGTGAGCTAGATTACAAGTGAGGCACAATTTTTTTTGTGCTAGTGATATTGTGTTTTTTCGCAAGCAGTTTTAATTGCGCTTATATTACAAGTTGAGCGAATTTACGCTACAATTTTTACTGCTATCTCAGAGCTGTGGTGAACTGTTTTCCAAAACTAAAAAGTTGCACAAAACACTTAAAAAATACACTACAAAGTACAGTTACACTCATAATAACACCATCTAATAAAAAAATATTTTAAAAAAATATTGCACCAAAAAAAGTACTATAATTACAAAAAGATACATACAGATATATTGTTAAAGATATATATATATATATATATATATATATATATACACACACAGTTGTGCTCATAAGTTTACATACCCTAGCAGAATTTATGATTTCTTGGTCATTTTTCAGAAAATATGAATGCTAACAAAAAACTTTTCTTTCACTCATTGTTAGTGTTTGGCTGAAGCCATTTATTATCAATCAACTGTGTTTACTATTTTTAAATCATAATGACAACAGAAACTACCCAAATGACCCTGATCAAAAGTTTGGCCTGATAACATGCACACAAGTTGACACAAAAGGGTTTGAATGGCTATTAAAGGAACCATCCTCATCTGTGATATGTTTGCTTGTACTTAGTGTGTGTGTATAAAAGGTCAATGAGTTTCTGGACTCCTGACAGACCCTTGCATCTTTCATCCAGTGCTGCACTGAAGTTTCTGGATTCTGGGTCATGGGGAAAGCAAAAGAATTGTCAAAGGATCTGCGGGAAAAGGTAGTTGAACTGTATAAAACTGGAAAGGTATATAAAAAGATATCCAAGGAATTGAGAATGCAAATCAGCAGTGTTCAAACTCTAATCAAGAAGTGGAAAATGAGGGGTTCTGTTGAAACCAAACCACGGTCAGGTAGACCAACTAAAATTTCAGCCACAACTGCAAGGAAAATTGTTTGGGATGCAAAGAAAAAAACATAAATAACTTCAGGTGAAATACAGGACTCTCTGAAAACATGTGGTGTGTCTGTTTCAAGATGCACAATAAGGAGGCACTTGAAGAAAGATGGGCTGCATGGTCGAGTCGCCAGAAGAAAGCCATTACTACGCAAATGCCACAAAGTATCCCGCTTACAATACGCCAAACAGCACAGAGACAAGCCTCAAACCTTCTGGCACAAAGTCATTTGGAGAGATGAGACTAAAATTGAGCTTTTTGGCCACGACCATAAACGCTACATTTGGAGAGGAGTCAACAAGGCCTATGATGAAAGGTACACCATTTCTACTGTGAAACACGGAGATGGATCACTGATGTTTTTGGGATGTGTGAGCTACAAAGGCACAGGAAATTTGGTCAGAATTGATGGCAAGATGAATGCAGTATGTTATCAAAAAATACTGGAGGAAGCTGCGCATGGGACGTACTTGGACATTCCAACATGACAATGATCCTAAACACAAGGCCAAGTCGACCTTTCATTGGCTACAGCAGAATAAAGTGAAGGTTCTGGAGTGGCCATCTCAGTCTCCTGACATCAATATCATTGAACTACTCTTGGGAGATCTCAAACGTGCAGTTCATGCAAGACAGCCCAAGAATTTACAGGAACTGGAGGCTTTTGCCAGGAAGAATGGGCAGCTTTACCATCTGAGAAGATAAAGAGCCTCATCCACAAATGCCACAAAAGACTTCAAGCTGTCATTGATGTTAATGGGGGCAATACACGATATTAAGAAATGGGGTATGTAAACTTTTGATCAGGGTCATTTGGGTAGTTTCTATTGTCATTATGATTTAAAAAGAGTAAACACAGTTGATTGATAATAAATGGCTTCAACCAAACACTAACCATGAGTGAAAGAAAAGTGTTTGTGTTATCATTCATATTATCTGAAAAATAATTAATTAATTCTGCCAGGGTATGTAAACTTATGAGCACAACTATATACATATATATACTGTAAATATTTCACATTCCAATGTTCTGCACATGTTCTTTGTATTTTTAAATAGATATTTCTACATATATATGTATATATCAATACCTATATATAGGTATAAATATATATTTGTTTGAAAAAAAACCCATCTTAACTCTAGCTGAGTTTTTGCAATTGCAAAAACGCAATATATAGCAACATATATGTGTAATAAATACACATATATACACACATACAGATATGCATACAGATGTATACATACACACATACAAATTAATTGACAGATAGATATATAGGGGTAGATTTATCAATTGTCGGGCGGACATGATATGCTGTAGCATACGTTGTGGGCATTTATCATTGCACAAGCATTTCTGGTAAAATGCTTGTGCAATGCTGCCACCTGCACATGCAGGGGGTGTCAATCATCCCGATCATATCCGATCAGGATGATTGCTGTCCGCCACCTCAGAGGTCTTACGACCGCTGCTTCTTAACTTAGGGTAGATTGCAGCATCCGCTGCTTGATAAATCTACCCCATAGTATATACTTTGAGCTCTTCCCAGACAAACACCTTGACGTATAACATATCCCTTTTTGTTTTTGTTTGTTTTTTTAAATCTATAAACATATTTTTTATTAAATATGTTTATATATGAGTAATACTTTATGTTGATATGGTTTTTGTAGCCCTAACACTTTACTTTTGGTACCAGGTTGAACTAATTCTTCTAGCGCTATTTTGGCTTTCATTCGAGTACAACCCATCATTTTATTATGAGCGAAGTTTACAGAGGTTGCGATATCCATTGAAAGCAAAGGGCATGCTCAGTGATTTTACTGACCACCCGGCTACAATTTTAGTCAATAATAATCTAAGATTAGCAAATATTAACATATTTAATGTCTATTGATACAATTATAATTACAAACATTTACGTTAAATTATGCGGTTAATTTGTGCTTTGGATAGCATAAAATGTTATAATATTAGAAAGTATGAAATTCCCCCCCACCCAGCTACATTTATAATGTCACACAGCTGACAACATTTTCTGTAGAGAACACTGCTGAACCTTCTCTGGTAATTTTGTTTTACCATGGACTTGTAATATCAAATTGCGTGCTAAATTTAGCTTGGTCCAGCAATATTAATATTGCACACTCCGCTATCAATAGTGCTTCACTTGTAATCAGCTAGATCCCAGTGGTGCATTACTGCTCCTAGGCTTACTCTTCAACAAAGGATACCAAGAAAACAAAGCAAATTTGATAATGGAAGTATGTTGGAAAGTTGTATTCTCTATATGAATCATGAAAGTTAAAAATTATATGAAACCCACATTTGTTTCTTTCATGATTCAGATAGCCCCCAATCAGCAAGCACTACCCAGGGTGCTGAAACAAAAATGGGCTGGCTCCTTAGCTTACATTCCTGCTTTTCAAATAAAGATACCAAGAGAAGAAAGAAAAATGATAATAGGAGTAAATAAGAAAGTTGGTTAAAATTGCATGCTCTATATGAATCCGGACAGAAAAAAAATTGGGTTTCATATCCCTTTAATTTCCTTTTAAGCCTGCAAACAAGCTGTCAACAGTTCCTCGTGTGATATACAAATAATAAGTGAATATTTTTTACAATATATTCTGAGAAACAGATTAAAACACCATTCAGTTCTCTGGTATAAAATCCTGAAGAATGTGAATGCTCTTTATGAGCGTTAGTTGCTGCTTCTGCGACACCAGATATTGTAGGTGTTAAAGAAAAGATGCGTCAGGGAAAAAAAGGGGAAAATTATTCTAGTTACAGGAGCTGTGCAGCTGTTTGGTTTTTTTTTTACTCTAAACAAAACTCCCTCTTTGCTATCAGTATTAAAGTGTCTGAATTAACACAGCAATGTCCCAGATAGTTTTTTCATTAGTGGCTGTAGTCTTTGTTGCTAGGGAAGGAATAGCATGTTGGTCCCTAGTGGGTATTTTAGCATGATGAAAGTGTAGCTGAAGCATCAGTACACACGTTAATAGACTGCAGTTGCACAAGTCTAGGTCTAAACCTTGCACCACAAGAAAAAAAAACCATTTGCTTACATTTACAGGATTAAAACATACCCAACAAAACAGGAGACATTAAAGGGACATTAAACACTTTGAGATGGTAATAAAAAATGATAAATTGTATATATATATATATATATATATATATATATAAACTCTACAATATACTCATTTATTTTGTCCCCGTTTCCTGTAATTCCATTCCGAAATTGTGAGCATTTAAAGGGACAGTTTACTCAAATATTTTCTCCCCTTTAATTTGTTCCCAATGATCCACTTTACCTGCTGGAGTGTATTAAATTGTTTACAAGTAGCTCCTTTACCCTTATATTGGCATTTGAAATGGTTAATTTAGCATGTGGTATCCCCACCTATTCTGAAAGTTTGTGGCCGCGCGTACCAGCTATAGATAAGCTTTGTAAACACAGCCAGCAGAAGAAATTACACTCCCAGTGTGATAAAGCAGAGATAAGGTAATAAAATGTTGATTTTCCATTGTTCTCTCAAAGTATTGGTGATTGTTTTAAGGACAGATATAAGATAAAGAAGCAGGTATATGTGCACAATGTGATACAGTAATGAGATCTGATTATATCTACAAGCTCAACCTATTTTATTAGGTTGTGGCTTCAAAACACAAAATCAGAGCTTTAATATACACAAATAAACCTTAAAAAGCTAATTTTCATACATTTTTTACTCTGCAGTTGGTAAAAAAAGCAATTGTAAACACATTAAGGGAAAAACTATTTTACAGTATACTGTCCCTTTAAGTTCCCGTTAAAAAGATCAGAACACTTATATTCCACACAGCCATTGGCTGCACACTCCAGTGACCTATTCATAACTGTCCGTGATTGGTTACAGCAGAGAAGGTAACCTAAGCTACAATATGGCAGCTTCCATTGTTTTACAGACACTAAAACTCTACACTTATTTTGTCACTCTTTAAACAACTAATGAAACTTTAAAAGATACATCTACATGCTATTCTCAGACTAATCTTTTCTTTGAATGCATCATTCTATCTAGCATTTATTAAGTATATAATATCCCTTTAAGTCTTCTAAAATATCACCCTGCGGCCCCCCATGTGTTCAGAAGTTGTCCCTCACTATTCTAACACATTAGAGCATTTGATTATTGCTCATCTGTCCCTTGAATGTATCAAGAAAAACCTACATACCTAGGCTTGCATGTGAGCAGTACTGCTTAAAGGGTCAGTAAACCTTAAAAATAATGTTATATAATTATGCACATAGTGCAGAATTATATAACATTACATTAGCCAAACTTTGTATATCATAATATTCCCTTTTTATTTTGTAAAAATACCGCTGTTTTACAGACCCGCTCTCTGTACTCTGCTGAGCGGGTCTGTTGTTTTTACTGAGCGCATCGGGCCAGCTGTATAGTCACAGCCCGGCCCGACCGCGCCATTAGACACAGTGCAGCTCGCTCCCGCTGTCAGACAGAGCAAGAACGAGCTGCACTGTGTCTAATGGCGCGGTCGGGCCGGGCTGTGACTATACAGCTGGCCCGATGCGCTCAGTAAAAACAACAGACCCGCTCAGCAGAGTACAGAGAGCGGGTCTGTAAAACAGCTGTATTTTTACAAAATAAAAAGGGAATATTATGATTTACAAAGTTTGGCTAATGTAATGTTATTGCACTATGTGCAGAATTATATAACATTATTTTTAAGGTTTACTGTCCCTTTAAATAACTGTTTTGTAAAAGTATGAAGGGGATACATGTGGCACTTTATTATAATCAAACATTCTATTATGAATAATAGGAAAGACTAAACACAATGATTCAGACTTACTTAGAGAGGCTTGAGAAATAATAAAGGCAAATGCTCCAAGTCCCCAGGTTTCTCATTAACACAAGCAAGAGAGGCAGGCAAGTAATGGACCTCCCATCATGTCAGAAGCAGTTGCGAATGGCGATATGAAGGTGGAATTTTAAATTTGCAAGAGTGCAACTTTAAATTCTATGAGAAACATTTTTGCAACACATTTATGGTTCCAAAAATATTTATTTGAAAAGTTGTTACGGCAGGCTACCTATTGATACCGCAGAAGGCCACATACAGTATATGTGTGCATTGTCCTTTCATGCATGCTCTAAATGCTGCCCCTCAAGTCATATAGCAGATCATTTGTACTAGAAAAGGCATCACAAAAGCTGCCAGAGAACCATCTTTACAAGCTTTAGTATACTGAAACACAGGTTCTATTGAAACTTTAAATATACTAATGGGAAAGTCATCTTAAAGGGACAGTCAACTAAAAAAATGTTATTGTTTAAAAAGATAGATAATCCCTTTATTACTCATTCCTGAGTTTTGCACAGCCAACATGGTTATAGTAATATACTTTTTACCTCTGTGATTACCTTGAATATAGGCCTCTTCTGACAGTCCCCTGATTACATGACTTTTTATTTATTATCTATAGACTTACATTTTAGCCAATTAGTGCTGTATTGTGTACAACTTCACGGGCGCGAACACAATGTTATCTCTATGGCCCACATGAACTAGAAGTGTCCTGTTGTGAAAAGCAAATAAAAAAGCATGTGATAAGAGGCGGTAAATTGCTTACCACATGAACTATTGAACTTCTGAATAGTATTAGTTAAAAGTAGACTTTTTTTCTGATCATTTTCAGTTATTTTTATTTTCACTCCTGTATCATGTGACAGTCATCAGCCAATCACAAATGGATATATGTATATTCTATGAATTCTTGCACATGCTCAGTAGGAGCTGGAGACTCAAAAAGTGTAAATATAAAAAGACTGTGCACATTTTGTTAATGGAAGTAAATTGGAAGGTTGTTTAAAATGGCAGGCTCTATCTGAATCATGAAAGTTTAATTTTGACTTGAGTGTCCCTTTAAATTGAATTTGGATATTCAATCTAATTATGAACATTTGAAAGGAAAGTAACATTCGAAAACAGGAAATGACATTCGATTATCGAATTTTAATGAATTTTTCTTAGCAACATTCAATTGTCTAATACGAATGTCCACAGGTTTATTGGTTCTACCAAATGATTGCACTTTCAGCGCATTCGCTCATCCCTAAATACAAGCTCATTACCACTTCCAATGGCTCTACTAGTGGCAAGTGCACACCCCACAAACAGCAAACACTTATTTTCCCTCTGTTTTTAAATCACTTACAATGTATCGCCAATCTGCTCATAAAAACGATATTGGTCAGAGTGTTTTTTGAGTGGGCACAATACAAAATTGATTTCTGCAATTGAAAGCCATGTTTTCATGTTTTATGTATTTGTTAGAAACTTAAAATCTTTCCGAAACTGACATATAGAATGGCCCTTTCACGCATGTTACAATAAAATTAATTTCAATTGACTCTTTTGTTCAGTGTGCAAGGCAAATGCTCATTTACCTGTGTGATATTAACCTATTGCAAGCGGAATCCTGGTTACTACTAAACAATCTGATTTCCATTTATATAGAGGCATGATGGATATACTGGGCATGCTCGCTCAATAACTATATTGATACTTATAATATTTTAAAAGTAATGTTATTTTTTTTAATATTTACACTTATTGATCCTAAAAAAACAAACATTTTCCAGGTTGGCAAAATGTACATCTGAAAGCAAGAAGACTACGAGTTTCTATTAACACGGGATTGTGCCTTTGTGAGTGCAAAGTCCAAATAATTTTACTACAGTCAACACTTCTTGCGGCTACATTATTTCAAAGTTAGTTAAATTTTCCCTGCCCTTGGCACCATGTGACAGCCATCAGCCAATCACAAAACAAATTTACGTATATACTGTGAAGTCTTGCACATGCTCAGAAAGGGTGCATATAAAGAGATTGCGCACACTTTTTATAATTGAAGTAAATTGGAAAACTTTAATTGCATGCTCTATTTGAATCATGAAATGTTTAATATTGACTTTACTAATTCTGGAGCACAATTCACAATTACCCCCCGGAGTATTTTATGTGAGGTGCCTAATACAATAATTAATCACATATTCAGATTTAAAATAGTTTTGCAAGACTGGAGAATGATTCACAATCACATTTTTCCATCTTTTGTGTTGTTGTTTTGTGCAATTCCTCATATGGTATATTAATATCATTTTTATTTTTTTTTAAATTCGGTGGGAAAATAAACATTTTTTGGATGATCAAGAATATTTTGAAGATTCCATGACTGATGATTGTGATATGATTTAATGCAATTATTAAGCTGGCATGAGATTAAATTACCTAATTTGTTGCTTTTTTATTATAACAAAGAATGTACGCATTAACTGTTAGAACAAATTACAAACTAATAGTTAGATTTACATATAAATTATATATGTCGTGATTTTTCTCTTTTTCTTCTATTTTCTTTTTGTATTATATTGTTTAAAAAGAATAATTAAAAAAGCTGTACTATATATTAAAATATACTCTTTCAGGTCGACACAGAAACAAATTACTTAAATTGTGTACCTTCATGTGACAATTTTTCTGGCTTTAGTTTGAACAATAACTTAAAGGGACACTGAACCCAATTTTTTTTCTTTCGTGATTCGGATAGAGCATGCAATTTTAAGCAACTTTCTAATTTAATTCTATTATCAATTTTTCTTCATTCTCTTGCTAACTTTATTTGAAAAAGAAGGCATCTAAGCTTTTTTTCAGAACTCTGGACAGCACTTTTTTTTATTGATGGATGAATTTATCCACCAATCAGCAAGAACAACCCAGGTTGTTCACCAAAATGGGCCGGCATCTAAACTTACTTTTTCAAATAAAGATACCAAGAGAATGAAGAAAAATTGATAATAGGAGTAAATTAGAAAGTTGCTTAAAATGTCATGCTCTATCTGAATCATGAAAGAAAAAATGTGGGTTCAGTGTCCCTTTAAAGGGGTGTGAAACCCATATTTTTTATTTCATGATTCAGATGGAGCATGTAATTGTAAACAACTTTCCAATTTACTTCTATTATCTAATTTGTTTTGTGCTCTTTGTATTCTTTGTTGAAAAAGGATACCTAGGTAGGCTCAGGAACTGCTGATGGGTGGCTGCACATATATGCATCATGTTATTTGCTCAATGAATTCGTTAACTAGCTCCCAGTAATGCATTGCTGCGTTATCAACAAAGAATACTAAGAGAATTAAGCACATTTTATATAATAAAGGTAAAGTTAAAAGTTGTTTAAAATTGTATTCTCTATCTGAATAATTAAAGTTTAATTTTGAATAGACTGTCCCTTTAAAGGGATATTGTACACTAGATTTTTTTTGCATAAATGTTTTGTAGATGAGACATTTATATAGCCCATCTGGGAGTGTTTTTGTAAATAAAAATTAGTTTTGCTTATTTAAATAACATTGTGCTGATTTTCAGACTCCTAACTAAGCCCCAAAGTATTAGATGTATACTGATGTCTACAGACACCTGTTTATCTAATGGGTCTTTTCATATGCAGGGGATTAGGGGAGTGCCTAACTGTTCCTGTTTCCCAGCCCCTTTCAGTAGGTGTCCCAGCCTAACCTCGTCAACAGTGCTATACTGGGAGCTTCTAAATAAGTTTTTAAAAGGTTTTATACTGTTTTTTTTATATCAGTATATGCGCATATTCTTCTTTATAGTGGTGTATATTAGATGCATTAGATGCAGTAATATGAAATGTGTGCTGTCCCTTTAATTGTTGGTATTTTGTTGTAAGCAGAACAGTCAAGATGAAAAAAATAAATCCCAGAATTTGCTCTAAAATATGAAAATCTATTTTAACTAAAAAGTCTGTCATGAGTGTTTTCTATAACAAAAATATCAAAATAACTGATATTGCATTAACAGTAATCCTACAATATATATTAGAAAGCGTCTTATGTTAGATTAAATGTAACAACTGACAAATTACCCTGGAATAAAGATGGATAAATAATTATGCATATAATATTCAAGCATACACAAATGCATATTAGTCAATAAATGATGGAATTAATATTGTTAGAACTAACCAAGGGTTTTGACAATCTCTGTAAATCACAACTTGCAGAAACGCTAACTCCAGCACATAACTTTTTTGATGATTCTATTTATAAATCTTTAAAGTGATACCTTTTTTAGCAACTAAAACTGCTGAATCTGGCTCCAAAAAATTGATACAACTGTGTCAACCACTGAATTAGTTCAATAAATTTATAGCAGCAGTCTACAGTAGTTCAAGGACACCGGATTTTGGTCAGTTTTTCCCTTGTGAAAGGGAGGAGGAATATACTGATACCACACTGTTGAAATAATGACTCACAAGGGAAACATTGGATTTCTGGCCATTGCAACTAGAAATTATAAAAGTGTTTCTTTCAAAAAGAAATAAGCAGATGAGAAAATATATATATATCAGCTCTAAAATGCATATATCAAAATACTGTAAATGGGACCATACTCTCAATCCCTCAAACATATGAAGTGCAGTGATTTAAAATCTTACACCCTGTCAGAAAAGGTTACAACACATCACTTAGCAATCCAGTGCTGCCAAAGACAAATCTTAATATGAAGACTTTCTAACACAACACTCAAAAAATATGATCCATTGCTACAACAAATTAAAGTCAGATGTGAGGCAAGGTTTTGGATGTAGTGTCAAATTTACCTTAGTGCCAGCCAGGGTAAATGTTAATGTTTCTTTGAATATGATACACTCAGGCAGATGCTTTTCCTAAGCTGCGGCAGGGTATACACCTCAGTAATTAATGAAAGGAGTAACTTGCATGCTTCTTAGTGATCAGCAGCTGTCAAATCTCATCTTACAGCATATATACCAGAAAAGAGAAAGTGGATCCTTTAGATGTATTTTGCACATGGGAGAAAAGCATTTTGATTCACATGAAACCAGTTCAGGCACATCCTTGTATCCCAGCAGATTACTATCAGCAGGTATGTGCAGTATGCTCTAAAGCAGAATGTACAATTAAAACATTATTATTATTTTAACAAAGTAACATGATCATTCACCTGACCTGCAAAAATGACATAAAAAAGCACAGCAGGAGTGCTGCAATGTTTTGTGGGGCATATTCCACCAAAGGAAGAATTATTGATCAGTGCTATAATACTTGCTATAGTGCACAACAAAAGAATTCAATTAAGCATGACTGATCTCCAGTTTACTGGCAAATTTTGTACTTTAAGATCAGTTCTGCCAAAATATGGTAGAGCATTATAGATACTGGACACTACATTGTGCCATATTAACAAGACTGACCCTGTTTTGGTTATGAACCATAACAGTTATTTAATGTATACAATAAATAGCAATGGTTTCTTCTACATATTTATACAGAACTGCTGTATAAATGCATTTTATTATTATTTTACACCAGGGAATCTTTAACATACATCTTTTTAAATAGTTTTATATAATAGAAAAGCACCAGTAAAAAAAAAGCTCAGCAATAATTAATATTTTCCAATACCACAACTTTCTCAATGAACATGATCAATTCTGAATAAAAGTACTTTTTCCCCCACTTGCAATAAAAACATTTTGAAAAAGGTTGCACTTGGTGAACTTTGTTTTTCCCCAGTCTCAGATAAAATGTGACCCAAGGAAAGTTCATTCATAGCAATTCAAGCATCATTTGTGCCTCTCTAGTTCATGATGCTGCACTTAGCGGAAACCATTGAGAATAATAACTGCTATGTGAATAGAGAATATGCTAAATCCAATGTCATAGCGAAAACATAACATATACACCCTTTCCCCACGCATCATTCAGTATCCAAACCCCCTTTACCCTCCCCCTATTCACAAACAACACAAAAGTTATCTCACCCTGTCTGTGATATCCTCCCCCTTCTCAGTAATGACCCGACACCTTGCTTTCAGAGGACATGCATGTGTTAGCAGAACAGGGCTGTCCACATCTCCCAATAATATGCTTGAGTGGGAGAGGTGACGGTCTGATTTTACTCCCCCTCCCTCCTCCTTCTCCTTCTCCTCCTATTGCTACTGCTGCTGACACACTCCTGCCAAGGCTCCGCAGCTCAACCCAGACTGTGGTTACCGAGGAAACCCCAGTACCCGCCTATATTTTAGTATACACAGCCATCGCCGCTCTTGATTGACATTTGCTCTCAGCGGCTCAGCCAATGAACCGTGGTGAGCGATGTGTGGAGTTCATGCAGTTGCCATAGCCTAGTAAGAGGTCGTGTAGTGACTGTATGGTGGGCGCATTGGCATGGTGTCATATACACAGAGTACAACGACAATTTATTCTGATTAGAAAACATTCCATGCGAAATGGCCATTGCTTTTATGCAAAATTAAAGGTGTATTATGTTAATTTTTAATAACGTAATCACGTTTTAAAGCGCTTTCTCATAAATACATTATGTTGTATTTATTTATGAGAAAGCAACGTTTTAAAAAAAATAATGACAATTTTAAAAAGGCATCATAAACCGCCTCCCACAAAAAAAAAATAATTATGATTCACAGAGAGCATGCGATGTTAAAGAAGTTTCTAATTTTACTATTATCCAATTTGTTTTGTGCTCTTGGTAATCGTTGTTGAAAAGCATACCTAGGTAGGCTCAGGGGCTGCTAATTGGTGGCTGCACATATATGGTCATGTTATTTACTCATTGCATTAATGTATCTTCAACAAAGGATACCAAGAAAATTAGATAATAGAACTAAAGTTGTGTAAAATTGGGTTTCATGTCCCTTTAATCTGCAACAAAAGTGTAAGGTCACAAATTGGAAACTTGTTTAAAATCGCATGCTCTATGAATTATATTTTTTTTTTTGGGGGGGGGGGGGGGGTCATGCCTTTTTAACATTTTCATTATTTTCTAAAAATGTTGCTTTCTCATACATACAAAATAATGTATATATGAGAAAGCTCTTTAAAGCGTAATCACGTTATTAAAATGTAAAAATATGACACTAATCAATTTTGTAAAATGAATAAATAAAACAAAAATCCCATAAGCAGTAACTATGCTGTGTTGCTCTGTGATTTTAAAGGGACCTGAAAAAAAAAATTTTTCTTTCATGATTTAGATAGAAAATACATTTATATATATATACATGTATGTGTGTGTTGGCAGCCACCAATCAGCAGCCCCTGAGCCTACCTAGGTATGCTTTTCAACAAAGGGAACAACATTAATTAGATAATAGAAGTAAATGGGAAAGTTGTTTACAATTATAAAAAATATATATTTAAAAGAAATAAAGTGAATGTAAATTTTAATGAATCAGTGCCCGTTTTAAAAAAAAAAAAAATACTATTAAAACGAGGGGCATTTCCATTAATTAAACTTTACATTGAGGCGTTTTTTTAAATACTTACCTTTTTCTTTAGGAAAACCAGACCAGTGATCCTCCGCCTGCAGCTTCCTCCAATCGTTGCGTGCACCACAAGGCATCCAGCTCATGAGGTCACGCAACGATTAGAGGAAGCCAAATTCGTCATTGATATGCTAAGTACAGCTGCCGGTCTGGGGCCTGATCCGATATGCAGCGTCGCCCGCAAAAGCGACGCCAGATTTTGCGCAATTTTGGTATTACATATACGGCGTAGCATACAAGTTACAGCCGTATATTTCACCCGTCGCTCACAATTTTTACTCCCATAGGCTAACGTGACCGCGTCGTAAGTCGGTATCCAATATCCAGCGCAAGGCAAAAATGGAGAAATCTTACTCCATTTTCACCTCGCCATAAAATGCAGCCGTAGCAGGCCTTGCGCTGAGTATGGGAGCACCGTAACTCCCTAAAATGCCTGCAAAAATAAACTAACACCTAACGCATGCGCAATGTCTATCTACCTGTCAACCGCAATCCCCCACCGCAATAACTAATGAACTGCATTAACCCCTAAACCACCATAGCCCACACCGCAATAAACCTATCCAAGTATTAACCCCTAAACCGCCGTAGCCCACATAGCCTATTAAATGTATTAACCCCTAATCTGCTGCCGCCAACGTTGCCGTCACTATAATAAAGTTATTAACCACTAAACCTAAAACCCCCCTAACTTAATTATTAAATAAACCTAAATAATATTACTATTATTAACTAAAGTATTCCTATTTAAAACTAAATACTTACCTATAAAATAAACCCTAAGATAGCTACAATATAATTAATAATTACATTGTAGCTATTTTAGGATTTATTTTTATTTTACAGGCAACTTTGTATTTATTTTAACTAGGTACAATAGCTATTAAATAGTTAATAACTATTTAATAGCTACCTAGTTAAAATAATTACAAATATACCTGTAAAATAAATCCTAACCTAAGTTACAACTACACCTAACACTACACTATCATTCAATTAATTAAATAAATTAATTCCAATTAGCTAAAATTAAATACAATTAAATTAAATAAGCTATAGTACAAAAACAAACAAACACTAAATTACATAAAATAAAAAAATGACAAGAAGTTTAAACTAATTACACCTAATCTAAGCTCCCTAATAAAATAAAAAAGCCCCCTAAAATAATAAAATGCCCTACCCTATACTAAATTACAAATAGCCCTTAAAAGGGATTTTTGCGGGGCATTGCCCCAAAGTAATCAACTCTTTTACCTGTAAAAAAAGAAATACCCCCCCCCAACATTACAACCCACCACCCACACACCCCTACTCTAAAACCCACCCAATCCCCTCTTAATAAAACCTAACACTACCCCCTTGAAGATCACCCTACCTTGAGCCGTTTTCACTAAGCCGGGCACAAGTGGTCATCCGTTCCGGGCAGAAGTCTTCATCCGATGGGACAGAAGAGGACATCCAGACCGGCAGAAGTCTTCATCCTATCCGGGCAGAAGAGGACATCCGGACCGGCAGAAGGCTTCAACCAAGCGGCATCTTCTATCTTCTTCCATCCGACGAGGAGCGACTCCATCTTGAAGACATCCGGCGCGGAGCATCCTTCCAGCACTACGGACTAACGACGAATGACGGTTTCTTTAAATGACGTCATCCAAGATGGCGTCCCTCGAATTCCGATTGGCTGATAGGATTCTATCAGCCAATCGGAATTAAGGTAGGAAAAATCGGATTGGTTGATTTAATCAGCCAATCGGATTGAAGTGCAATCCGATTGGCTGATTGGTTCAGCCAATAGAATTGACCTTGCATTCTATTGGTTGATCCAATCAGCCAATCAGATTGAACTTCAATCCGATTGGCTGATTAAATCAACCAATCAGATTTTTCCTACCTTAATTCTGATTGGCTGATAGAATCCTATCAGCCAATCGGAATTCGAGGGACGCCATCTTGGATGACGTCATTTAAAGGAACCGTCATTCGTCGTTAGTCCGTCGTGCCGGAAGGATGCTCCACGCCGGATGTCTTCAAGATCGAGTTGCTCCTCGTCGGATGGAAGAAGATAGAAGATGCCGCTTAGATGAAGCCTTCTGACGGTCTGGATGTCCTCTTCTGCCTGGATAGGATGAAGACTTCTGCCGGTCTGGATGTCCTCTTCTGCCCCATCGGATGAAGACTTCTGCCCGGATCGGATGACCACTTGTGCGCAGCTGGGTGAAGACGGCTCAAGGTAGGGTGATCTCTAATGGGGTAGTGTTAGGGTTTTTTAAGGGGGGATTGGGTGGGTTTTAGAGTAGGGGTGTGTGGGTGGTGGGTTGTAATGTTGGGGGGTATTGTAATTTTTTTTACAGGTAAAAGAGTTGATTACTTTGGGGCAATGCCCCGCAAAAGGCCCTTTTAAGGGCTATTTGTAATTTAGTATAGGGTAGGGCATTTTATTATTTGGGGGGGCTTTTTATTTTATTAGGTGGCTTAGATTAGGTGTAATTAGTTTAAACTTCTTGCAATTTTTTTTCCGTAATTTAGTGGGGGGGGGTTTTGTACTTTAGTTTATTTTAGTTAATTGTATTTAATTTTAGCTAATTGTAGTTGATTAATTTAATTTATTTAATGATAGTGTAGTGTTAGGTGTATTTGTAACTTAGGTTAGGATTTATTTTACAGGTAATTTTGTAATTATTTTAACTAGGTAGCTATTAAATAGTTATTAACTATTTAATAGCTATTGTACCTAGTTAAAAAAAATACAAAGTTGCCTGTAAAATAAAAATAAATCCTAAAATAGCTACAATGTAATTATTAATTATATTGTAGCTATCTTAGGGTTTATTTTATAGGTAAGTATTTAGTTTTAAATAGGAATACTTTAGTTAATAATAGTAATATTATTTAGATTTATTTAAATAATAATTAAGTTAGGGGGGGGTGTTAGGATTAGACTTAGGTTTAGGGGTTAATAACTTTATTATAGTGGCGGCGACGTTGGCGGCGGCAGATTAGAAGTTAATAGATTTAATAGGCTATGTGGGCTATGGCGGTTTAGGGGTTAATACTAGAATAGGTTTATTGCGGTGTGGGCTATGGCGGCTTAGGGGTTAATAATTTAGTTATTACTTGCGGTGTGGGCTATGGCGGTTTAGGGGTTAATACATTTATTATTAGGAGTGAGAGGGGGGATTGCGGATATAGGGATATACGTTTCGGACTTATTTTTGGGAGGCATGTTAGACAGTTACGGAGATTTAAAATTTTAGTTAGTTTTCTTAGGCGCCGGCAGTTTCTAAAATGCCGTAAGTCACTGGCGACTCCAGAAATTTGTACTTACGCTCATTTCTGGACATCGCTAGTTTATCAGACTTACGGCACTTTAGGAACTGCCGGCGGGGTATATGTAATGTGCGAGGTGAAATTACAGGCGGCGCGGGTTCCCTCGCTTGCGCCGAAACCTACGCCGTATATTGGATCGCGCCCCTGGTTTTCCAAAAGAAAAATGCTTCAATGTAAAGTTTAATGAATGAAAGTGTCCCTGTTTTTAATAGTATTTTTAAAAAAAACGGGCACTTATTCAATAAAATTTACATTCACTTTAAATATCAAACAAGATGGTTATTATAGTTACAGTAAACACTAAAAAAATCATGGCTTGAATGATGTTTTCGGAGCAAAGATTAACCTGAGAATAATTTGTACATGTATTTGTAAAATTATATTAGTTAAAATATTGAAAAAATAAGGGTAAAGTTAATGTCTATTGTCTATAAAGCAGTGGGCGCCGCCATATTGTAACTTAGGTTACCTTTTCTGATGAGTCCGATTAGGAATAGTTATAAATGACTTACTAGAGTATGCAACCAATGACTATGTGGAATATAGCTGTGTCTGCACTTCTATGTTTAACATGAATTAGAAAGCCCATAGTATTCAGAATCAAATTACAGGAAAGGAGAACAAAATAAATAATGAAAGTATATTGCAAAATTGTTTTACTGCAAGCAATTAAATTATTTATATTAATGTAATATTTTAAATATTGTGTTTTAATTCTTTGTTTTAAATGATTATATTGCACTTTGTATCCCTTTAATAGTATGTGAAATATATATATAATATAAATTAGAGGTATTTACCTTACCTAATTAGTATTAGATGAAGGATACGGGAAATCAGACACTAAAAGGTTCTTTAAAAGAGGATAATTGGAGAATATCAGCGCTCCTTTAAAAATCCTATTGGTGAAATGTACGTCAAAGGTGTTTTAGCTATTAACAGACTTAGGGGGATATTTATCAAGCTGTTGTCAAGGTATATGTAAGATTAATATATTTATATATTATTATATATTTGGCTAATCAATTACAAATAATTCATTCATTCAGAAAAATTGACTTGAAACTGCATCCAAGTGAGGACAATAAAACATTTGGTCTACTTAACTTAAACAACCATTTCAAAGAAAAGACAGGTTGTCTCAAAGATAATCATCTGTATACTCTATGTATTCCACATCTGAAAACAAAGGACTGTTTCCAAAAGATGTCCCACTGAGGTGTAAATTTAAAATCCCTATCAGATGATCGCTGACCCCTATTTCTACATGCCCATATATGGGTTTCCTGCCAAAGTAAGGAGCCGATCCGCCTATGATATTTTTTGAAGATGCAGGCATTTTCAGAGAATTGTGGCTCTTGACAGCTGCTTGTTAAATGACCCCCTGTGAGCTAAATACACATGTTAGAGTTAAGCTATTTTAAATTCAACTTTTGATACAGCCTACATGATTATAAAATAAAAATAAATATATAACAATGTTTTATCTGCTGTATTTTGTATGAATATATATGTATATATATATATATATATATATATATATATATATATATATATATATATATATATATATATATATATATATATATATATGTGTGTGTGTGTGTGGGGGGTACACATATGTACAGTATATTCAGACACATATTAAACATGGAGACCTAAGAGCAAAAATTTCAAGATGTTTTCACCTATATATATATTTTTGAAAGCATAGAATGTTTTGGGATTTAACATGAGCATTCTAACAATTATTTCTTTGGTTACAGACAACAACTGGACATGGGCATCAATTTATATATTCAGGAAGAAGTACACTGAATGTGAAACATGCTGTATTTGTATGAGTATATATATCAGGATTTTAAATGCTATTAATTTTGGAATAATTAGCAGTATAATTGCTTTGATATAATATAATGTTAAAAACATACTATATTTCATATTAAAATAATCAGAATAAATAATGTGACATAATACAGTACATATGAACATATAACTTATTAATGTAAGGAAATTATGGCATTTATTATACATTTTAAAGAAATATGTTTAAATGTTAGAAATGATTAAATGTATCTGTTTTGTTTGTCATGCTGCCCCCGATGGACAAAATCCGATATTACAACCAAAAGACGATTGGTTGTTACAAAGATGCATCTCCCTGACAACATACATTCACAAAATAAACCAATGAGAAGGGACAAGCACCGTGGGCGTGAACTAAAAAGATCATCAGTGATTATATAAGGAATAGCTAAATGCAAACAAGGAACAGTTTTTTGTGTGACTTGCTTAGACTGGTGATTGATAACTGGCGGCCATACTTGGGAACACATTCATTTAAGCAAGAAACTGAAAACTTACCTTGATCTATGCGATAACTTTCCTTCAAATGAGATTATCTAAAGATATTTGGAAAAGACAGCTACAAATTGGTTCAGATTGGTGATATATAATTGTCCTAATTTTTAATATTTGAAACAAAGGTTATTGGTAAGACCATATTCAAATTATAGTTAAGAGATTTAAAGGAGCACTCAGTATTTTAACTGTGTTCATAGTCCTGTATAGTGTTAAGTTTGTCTCTTGTATGCTAAGTAATTTATCTTTGCAAAATATATATATATGTCTTAGAATTTGTTTTAACTATAGGTAACAAAGAACTTAATTCAGCTTAGATAAATTGACATAGAGTTTGAATGCTAGCAACTAAATATCTTGGAATCTCATTGTGTTAACTGAATGAAATTCTATTGTGAATAAGGCTAGTTTTAAAGGTAAACTTTTATGAACTTTGCATAGCATATTTTAATAGTTTTTAAACGTGTATAGTATTGATTCATATTCTGATTCCTACAAATATCAATGTGTTTATAGATCTCAACTAATAAAAAGAATTCAGGAATTTATATTAATTTTATGGTTTCTAGTATATGCATATTTTATTGGGGTTCAGATTAAAGGATAATTATTAAATATATTGTGTTATAACCCTGCCATATACTGACACTGTCAACCGCAAATACACTGGAATTCCGCGTCGTAATTGTTGTGAGATTGATCCGACCTAGTTATCAAAGCCTCAAGATCATCAAATGTTAAAATTTGTGACGTAACATACGAACCAGCGATCTCAATCCAACGCAGATCGATGCTTACGTCATTACAGATGTTCCAAATACACATTCGGCTCTATTTGACACTTTTTGCCATTTATCAAATAGTTAACAGGTATGCACGCCTCTTTTTCGACACAGCGTACCTGATATTCAATCCACCACCCTTGAAGCCGCGGATGCCATAGAAATCAATCGGAGTCTGAAAGAACCGAAAGCTTATGTTCGATGCTGCTAGAGAATGGAGCATATCCCATTGATTTCTAGGGTAGAAAACAAGTTATGTTTACACCTAACACCCTAACATAAACCCGAGCCTAAACACCCCTAATCTGCCGCCCCGACATTGCTGCCACCTACATAATGTTATTAACCCCTTTTCCACCGCTCCCTGACACCGCCGCCACTAAATAAACGTATTAACCCCTAAACCTCTGGCCTCCCACATCACCACAACTAACTAAACCTAGTAACCCCTAAACCGTCAGCCCCCCACATAGCAAAAACCTAAATTAAACTAGTAACCCCTAAACCTAACAACCTCCTAACTTTAAATTAAAATTACAACATCCCTATCTTAATATAAATTAAAACTTAACTGTAGAATTAAAATAAACTAATTTTAAACTATTAATTAACCTACCCTAACTATTATACTACACTATACTACATTATACTATGAAATTAAACTACCAATTAAATAAACTGAATTACATATTAAAAAAACGTAACCCTACTAAAATTATTTAAATATACTATTAAACATTATTAAAAGTAATACATTACAAAAAACCCCACTAAATTACAAAAAAACAAACACTAAATTACGAGAGAAAAAAAAATGATCAAAAATAATTTTTTTACACCTAATCTAATAGCCCTATCAAAATAAGCCCCCCCAATAAAAAAAACCCCTAGCCTACAATAAACTACCAATGGCCCTTAAAAGGGCCTTTTGCGGGGCATTGCCCCAAAGATATCAGCTCTTTTACCTGTAAAAAAAAATACAAACACCCCCCCCCAACAGTAAAACCCACTACCCAACCCCCCCTTAACTGTAAGTGGATCGTCGGGGTTAGTGTTAGGGTTTTTTAAGGGTTTTTTGGGTGGGTTTTATTTTTAGATTAGGGCCTGGGCAGTAAAATAGCTAAATGCCCTTTTAAGGGCAATGCCCATACAAATGTTTGGGGGGGTTGGTTTGGTGATGGGTTTTCCTGTTGGCGGGGGTGTTTGTATTTTTTCTTACAGGTAAAAGAGCTTATATCTTTGGGGCAATGCCCCGCAAAAGGGCCATTGGTAGTTTATTGTAGGCTAGGGTTTTATTTATTTTTTTGGGGAGGGCTTTTTTTATTTTGATAGGGCTATTAGATTAGGTGTAAAAAAAATATTTTTGATAAAAAAATTTTTTTTTCGTAATTTAGTGTTTTTTTTGTTACTTAGTGTTTTTATTTTGTAATGTAGTACTTTTAATAATGTTTAATAGTATATTTAAATAATTTTAGTAGGGTTAGGTTTTTTAATATGTAATTTAGTTTATTTAATTGGTAGTTTAATTTAATTGTAGTATAATAGTTAGGATAGGTTAATTAATAATTTAAATTAGTTTATTTTAATTCTACAGGTAAGTTTTAATTTATTTGAAGATAGGGATGCTGTAATTTTAATTTAAAGTTAGGGGGTTGTTATGTTTAGGGGTTACTAGCTTAATTTAGGTTTTTGCGATGTGGGGGGCTGACTGTTTAAGGGTTAATAGGTTTAGTTAGTGGTGGTGATGTTGGAGCCCAGAGGTTTAGGGGTTAATTTGTTTATTTAAGTTGCGGCAATGTCGGGGAGCAGCGGAATAGGGGTTACTAACTTTATTTAGGTTGTGGCGATGTCGGGGAGCGGCGGGATAGGGGTTAAACATTTTAGTATAGTGGCGGCGTTTAGTGACATGTTATAAATAAAGTTGGGTAAAACACGAATAGCAGTGTCATCGATGACTGTTAGTTAACAACAGTCCGATGCTTATCGCCCTGTACTTGGTGCGTGTGTTTTTGACAACTTTTTTTAATAAATTTGGAGATGGTATTGAGATCCACGGCCGCAATGTTTGGCTATGTTAGGCCAGCGTATTGATGCCGGCGAATGCAACATAGTTGACCGTTTGATAAATATCCTCCTTACTCTTCACAAGAGGCCGGACTGTTCTGTGTGACACAAACACAGGTTCCAAGATCAACGGAGAACCCGGGGTAGCAAACGGTGTTCTCTTAGCCATATATCCAGGAATTTGATAGTTGGGCTTTTAGTATTTAGTATTAAAAGGACATGAAGCCCACAATTTTTTTTTTTTTTAATTATTCAGATAGACTCGAGAATACAATTTTAACATTCCAATTTAATTCTATTATCTAATTTGCTTAATTTTTTAAATATCCTTTGTTGAAGAAATAGCAATGCTCATGGGTGAGCCAATCACACGAGGCAGCTATGTGCAGCCACCAATCAGCAGCTACTGAGCCTATTGAGATATGCTTTTCAACAACGGATATCAAGAGAATTAAGCAAATTAGATAATTGAAGTAAATTGGAAAGTTGTTTAAAATTGCATGCTCTTTCTAAATCATGAAATAAAAAATGTTGGTTTAATGTCCCTTTAAGACTTGTTTTAATATTGTAATAAACTGTGAAGATTTGATCCACTCATTTATTTGTGTCTTGCATTGGTAGTTTGAGATATCAAAGTGCTATTGCTACTGATATATCAGTTATCATAGCTCTCTACTATGCGAGTACATCTCTTTTACCCAGAATTGTTTACGGAACTTCACTATAGCCGCGTTCGGCAAGCGCTCCAAGTGAACTGGGACTTGCTTAGAGCGTTCTGTGAACACTTACCAGTGAGGCACTGGGCATTCCCTCAGTGCTCTGATGACGTAAGTCCCAGCATTTCCAGTGTGCTGGTAAAGCTGGGACTTTTCAGAGCAAGCTCAGACGCTTGTAAACATGGCAGCCCCCACGAGCAACATGTGTGTGTATATATACAGTATATATATACAATCATACAGTTTATTTATATACCTACGCGTTGCTCGTGGAGGCTGCCATGTTTACAATAATGTAAAAAGTTAATCATGTCTCTGCATTATTTATTATCACTATTTGTTAAAGTATTATTAAATTATTATGGATTACATATATATAATTCATATGTGAGACGTTTCTATTTGCATGCAATATTTCTAATACTTAAAAGGTATTAGAAATATTGCATGCAAATAGAAGCGTCTCTGTACTATGCAGATCCCTTTGTGCGTGCCTACTATTCTGTCAATGAGTGGTGACGTGGGTCGTTGCGATGGGAGCGTTTTGTCAAAGCTCCCTAACTGGTGACGTATCCACAGCGCCACGTCATCCCCACTGCATATGTGCCGGCGCTGGGTCTAAGCGCTACCCGAACACGGCCTATATGATTTACCTTCTCTCTTTGAGGATACCATGAATTTTTAACATTGAAACCAAGTGAATTGGAATCCTTATTTAAAGGGATAGTAAACCCAATTTTTTTTCTTTCATGATTGATGCAATTGTAAGCAACTTTCTAATTTACTCCTATTATGAATTTTTCTTCATTCTCTTGGTATCTTTATTTGAAAAGCAGAAATGTATGTTTAAGAGCCAGCGCATTTTTGGTTCAGAACCTGGGTTGCACTTGCTGATTAGTTAGTTACATTAAGCCACTAATAAGCAAGTGCAACCTAGGTTCTGAACCAAAAATGGTCCAGCTCTTAAACATAAATTTCTCGTTTTCTAAAGGGACATAAAACAAGTTGGGATAGAGACAACATATAATAATATGTACTTTAATTACTTTACCTGCAAATTGATACTACAGTGCCTCACCATTGACCCTTTCTTTTTAGTTTCTGAATTGTAAAGCTCTAACTCCCCCCACACATTTCCTTCTATGGCTGTATCTACATCTATTGTTGTTTTGGTAGAATGCAAAATTGCATAGGGATTATCTGCTGGAGCATGCCTAGAAGCTGTGAACTCACACTGATAGGGGGGGTGGAGTTGGCTGCTCCAGGCAGCTTAGCTATGTAATTAATTTTGCTTATATTTGAAAATTGTTTTCAAACTATTGCCAGCAATTTTTAAACAATTTTTTAATGCAAACTATTTTTAATTAATTAGCCCTTTCAGGATATGCACAGATCTCAACATGATTTTGTTTTTTCCCCCCCAAACGCTTTATTGAAGAAACATAAATTTGATGAACAAAGTAAATAAACTGAGTTATATGCACAATTATATCAGCACTTCATAAGTAAACAAACAGCCTCTTGTATGCATATGAAAGAAGATTTAGAGAAAACAAACCAATAAGGCGTTATCAGGGATAGCTATATCTTAAATAATTAAAGTAATGGTTTGACAACAGAGTCACTGTCCCCAGCCAAAGCTTTTACTGAATAAGATATATAAAATGCCAGTCTTGTAGATAGTGTCTGAACGTTGATTTTGACATGGAGCAAACTTCAAGGATTGTATACCCCTCAATAACAGGAGAAGCCACTTATGGGGCTTAGTATTCAAAAACAAAAAGTTAATAGGGTTTGTTATATAACAAAGTTATTGGGATTATATACTGTAGAGTATCGGTCTGCAACTATATGAAACATATTTGTGTAAGTGCGTATCCCCTGTAGTATCTAGACAGTTGGAAAAAGTGATAGATCAAGCTAGCCTGGTTTAAAATACATAAGATATTTAGGGACATTAAACTGGTCTACAGAGAGGCTCGCTGAGTAATAATGGATCTTGTAAGGTTATAGTTAATCAAAGGTAAATGTGGCATTATTGCTATCAAACACATCACTCTATGTGCCAGCTATATTATAGACAGAATTATCTGATTTGCCCATTCTAAATTAAGACATGTATCAGGAGGGTTATGCCCATACAGAGAATATAAAAGATTTGGTAACAAA
Source organism: Bombina bombina (assembly GCF_027579735.1). Classification (NCBI taxonomy): domain Eukaryota; kingdom Metazoa; phylum Chordata; class Amphibia; order Anura; family Bombinatoridae; genus Bombina; species Bombina bombina. The sequence goes on along the minus strand of NC_069501.1, from coordinate 1,122,640,376 downwards.
ATACACAATAGTTTTAACCTCTTAAGGGAAACTAGTTAGTTAGAAAACAGAATTACCCTCAGATCTGAATTTCCTGCAGCTCGGAGATCATTACAAGGCATCTAGGAGGGTGTCTTAACATTATGTCAACATATATCCAATTATTCTCATACCCCATATGTAATGTAAACTATAGTATCAGGCGTATATTGAAATCTTACATCCTATTGTACACAGTTGACCTGATACAGTACTGCACATAAGGCTTGATATGATAAACCCCTTAACCTGCTGGTAGCCAACAATAAGATCTGTCACATTGTTTTGTTAGTATCTTCTTAAAGTTCATATAACAAGTTAGGTCTATGGCACATTGAAGTATACTAAATATAGAGGGTGTAAAGCTAACCATATACAGATAGTATAAGACTAGTGATGTTGTGAATAGTTCGCCGGCGAATAGTTCCCGGCGAACATAGCATGTTTGCGTTCGCCGCAGCGGGCGAACATATGCGATGTTTGATCCGCCCCCTATTCTTCATCATTGAGTAAACTTTGACCCTTTACCTCACAGTCAGCAGACACATTACAGCCAATCAGCGGCAGACACTCCCTCCCAGACCCTCCCACCTCGTGCACAGCATCCATTTTAGATTCATTTGGAAGCTGCATTCTTAGTGAGAGGAGGGACAGTGTAGCTGCTGCTGATTTAATAGGGAAATTGATAGCTAGGCTAGTGTATTCAGTGTCCACTACAGTCCTGAAGGACTCATCTGATCTCTGCTGTAAGGACAGCACCCCAAAAAGCCCTTTTTAGGGCTAGAACATCAGTCTGCTTTTTTTTCCCCCCCCTGTGTAATCTAATTGCAGTTGCCTGCCTGCCACGTGTGTGTCAGGCTCACATCGTATACTGTGCCCACTTGCCCAGTGCCACCACTCATATCTGGTGTAACAGTAGTGTAGATTAAAAAAACAACACTTTTTTGACAGTGAAATAATAGCAGACAGCTCCCAGTACCCAAGGTGGCCACCAATAAGGCAGATGGGGAGGGTTAGAGAGCTGTTTTGGGGGGGATCAGGGAGGTTGGGGGCTAAGGGGGGGATGCTACACCACAGCATATGTAAATATGCTATAATTTTATTTATTTTTTAAATTAAATTTTTTTTATTTTAGTACTGGCAGACTTTCTGCCAGTACTTAAGATGGCGGGGACAATAGTGGGGTGGGGGAGGGAAGGGAGCTGTTTGGGAGGGATCAGGGGGTCTGATGTGTCAGGTGGGAGGCTGATCTCTACACCAAAGCTAAAATTAACCCTGCAAGCTCCCTACAAACTACCTAATTAGCCCCTTCACTGCTAGCCATAATACACGTGTGATGCGCAGCAGTATTTAGCGGCCTTCTAATTACCAGAAAGCAACGCCAAAGTCATATATGTCTGCTATTTCTGAACAAAGGGGATCCCAGAGAAGCATTTACAACCATTTATGCCATAATTGCATAAGTTGTTTGTAAATAATTTCTGTGAGAAACCTAAAGTTTGTGAAAAAGTGAACAATTTGTTTTTATTTGATCGCATTTGGCGGTGAAATGGTGGCATTAAATATACCAAAATGGGCCTAGATCAATACTTCGGGATGTCTTCTAAAAAGAAATATATACATGTCAAGGGATATTCAGGTATTCCTGACAGATATCAGGGTTCCAATGTAACTAGCGCTCATTTTGAAAAAAAGTGGTTTTGAAATAGCAAAGTGCTTCTTGTATTTATTTCCCTATAACTTGCAAAAAAAGCAAAGAACATGTTAACATTGGGTATTTCTAAACTCAGGACAAAATTTAGAAACTATTTAGCATGGTTGTTTTTTGGTGGTTGTAGAGGTGCAACAGATTTTTCAGGGCCTGCCAGGGCACAGTGTCACACCAGTGCAACTCATATCTGGTGTAACAGTAGTGTACATTAAAAAAAAAATACAATTTTGACTGTAATAAATTGAATAGCAGTTAGTTGTCTGCAAGCGTGTGTGTCAGGCCTACAGCGTCTACTCTGCCAACTTCTGCCAGTGCACAGTGCCACTCATATCTGTTGTCACAGTAGCTTGCACGCATAGTACCACTAATCGAAAAAAAAATGACAGGCAGGGGCAGGTCACCCCGCAGGGGCCGTCGTGGTCGTGGTGCTGTGATTCCCTTTGGCCCTAGAATAATGCCCAGTGTTCAGAGGCCACGTACCCTGAACTCGAAAAGTTCTGAGGACATAGTTGACTGGATAACACAGGACACCCAATCTTCTACAGCTTCCGCTCGGAACCTTGACGCACCATCCTCCTCCAGCTTAGCTTCGGGCACCTCTCAAGTTACCACTCGCCCGCCTGCCGCCACCACCAACACTAGCACCACAGCCGCTTCACTTGATCTGTCAGAGGAGTTATTTACATATCAGTTGGAAGAAATGAGTGATGCGCAACCATTATTGCCAGAGGATGTAGATAACAGGGATATGTCTCAGTCAGGCAGCATTACACACATGGACGTACGGTGTGATGATGATGATGTTGTACCCGCTGCGGGAGTTTGGTCTGTCACTGTGAAGCGGGCGTAACCCTTACACTACCTGATCGATACAACATCATACCTGATGTTTTAAAGCACGTTATTCCAAACAATTTAGGAATGTTAGGTGATTTATGCCCTTTATGGATTAAAACCAGACTCTGCATCAACTATGTAATTTTCCATGGGAGTTTTGCCATAGATCCCCCTCCGGCACGCCACAGTCCAGGTGTTAGTCCCCTTGAAACAACTTTCCCATCACTATTGTGGCCAGAAAAAGTCCCTGTGGGTTTTAAAATTCGCCTGCCCATTGAAGTCTATGTGGGTTCGCCCGGTTCGCGAACCCAAATTTCGATTCGCGAAATCACTATATAAGACATCTAGGGTTGTGTCTGCAAGAGTGGAGCTTAGTATGTATACCTGAGGGCTGATCTGGATAACAGGAAGTATTATTCTAATAACATACTAGAACGTAAAAACATGCAAGTAGATGATCTACAAAAAAACCCAAAAAAACAGTATTAACAAACGTATCAGGGCCATGGAGGTCTACCACTGAGAGATGGCTGTGACGTGCATAAATTTTCCCCTCCATTCTAGATGCATTTGAACAGTCTTATAAAAAAGATATCGTAACAAGGGGATCAGGAAAGTTTAGTTCTCTTTCTGAAGGTGTAGAGCCAAATAACTGTAGTAGTGCACCACCTCAGAAATAGACCTAGTGTCTGCATTGACTCCATGCCAGTCTTGCGTAGCGTAATAACCACAGTCCATTTCAGGGACGTCATAAGCATTATAGATCGTGTTTGGGCAATCTCCCTAAGAATGTATATCAAGGAGATATCTGAAGGGCCAGAGTGGTAAAAGAAGAGGAAGAGGTTCGTTCTCTGGAAACTATACCTGGCCTCCACTGGAAATGCACAGGCATCTGTCACATTACTAGAATTCCTGCCAAAGATGCAGAGTAACCCCTCGTGCACAGGCGCCAAGTTAGGTGATGGCAGAGAGTCCCTGCAATGCAGCCTCTGCACTCGGTAGCTGAACCTCAGTGATTTGTTGGAGTGTGGCATATGCGGGATCACAGGAACATGCCGAGGGGTTTTTACTGGGGAGACTTCATTGCTTGGCGTGGCTGCGTCTTCACCGCTGGGCCCCCGCAGTGAAGTGTTCACGACATACATACAAGGCTTATTGGGTATGCTGTGTGATCTCGCTGCTGTGTCCAGCGGTATGCCTGAGTGTTGATGGTGCCGGTTCTGTGCTGCCGCAGTAGTTTTAAGTGAGATGGGTGGCAGTGGAGTGGCGATCTTCATTTCCAGGTCTCCTGCATAGGCTGTGCAGATTGTGAAAGGGGGATGCTGCGGGTTCTGAGAAGATGTTCCCTTTTGTTCAATCACTGTGTTAGCGGGGTAAATAGTTATTGGTGCATCTGTGTCCGCACTTGCGCTGCGTGAATCATAGGGTCCTCCCACATGGATTGTAGAATGCGATTCTTGATTACCTTCATGGGTATGTTGAGTTGGTAAGTCGGTACCCTCTATTATGGTGCTGGGAAGGCATTTTTGCATAATCTTAAGCCACATAGCATCTATTTTGGCAAATCTTCCATCTGTATTCAGTTGCCTTGCGCTCTCGGACATGTCCGCCATGTTTGTGATGTCTTCTTAGGCCAGATCTATTGCGCTGTTTAATCTTGAGGTCAGTTGGAGATAGCTATATTCTTATAAGATCAGTATGCCAGATTTAACTGACTGCACTGATGACCCGATTCTCCGGGGGGGATGCCTAGTGGTAGACCGCCGTCTTAGGCCTTACTGTTCCGATCTGTGATTCCAGTATCATAAAAACAGCGAAGATGGGCTAAAATAAAGTCACAGAAAGTGAAGAAGTTTTATCTTTATGATAGAACGCTACACGGACACGCCCCCTCAACCTGTTTTATGTCCCTTTAAATAAAGATACCAAGAGATGGAAGAAAAATTGATAACAGGAGTAAATCAGAAAGTTGCTTAAAATTGCATGCTCTATCTGAATCATGAAAGAAAAAAATGTGGGTTTACTATCCCTTTAAAGGACTATATCCTTAAAGGGACATGAAACCAAATTTTGAAAACCAAATTTTGAAATTTTAAACAACTTTCCAATTTACTTCTACTATGTAACTTGGTTCATTCTCTTGATATGAAAATCATATCTAAATAATCTCAGTAGCTGCTGATTGGTGGCTGCACAAATATGCCTCATGTTATTGGCTCCCACATTTGCATTGCTATTTTGTTCAACAAAGGATGTCTGCATACAACATAAATACTTTTAAAGCATATCATTTGTTAGCAAAAACTTGAACTGGCTTGCAGTCCAGGGAAATATCCTTTTAAATTATCTCCTCTAATGAAGCCAAATAGGGATACATATAAATTAGAAGAGGCCAATTACATACACACACATATATATATATTCATATTAATAAGCCACATCAGTCATTAATCACTTAAAGGGACATTTGACATTGGAAGAAGACCTTTGTCCGCCGGGATGATGATGGAGTGCCGCTCTTCAGGAATGGCGAGTAACTATTTTGGGATTAGTGATAGATATTTTTTTATTTTTGGGGTGGCTTTTTTTATAGATTAGGTTTTGTTTTTTTGTTTTTTAATTGGTTGATAAAAGAGTTGAATGCCCTTTTAATGGTAATGCCCATACAAATGGCCTTTTCGGGGCAATGGGTAGATTAGGGATTTTTTTAGTTAGGTGTTTTTATTTTGGGGGGTTGTTGGAGTGGGGGGTTGTAATGTTAGGGGGGACTTTGTTGTTTTTCTTGGTAAAAGAGCTGATTGTTTTAGGGCAATGCTCTGCAAAAGGCCCCTTTAAGGGCTATTAGTAGTTTATTTATAGATTAGGTTTTTAAAAAATAAATAAAAAATTTAACGGGGTATTAGAATAGGATTAACTTTTTTTTTTTGGATAATTTTGTTTGTTATTTTCTGTAATGTTAGCTTTTTTTATTTTGTGTAATTTTAGGGT